>NW_028164876.1:162500-167500 GCF_964263955.1 Coregonus lavaretus
TTGTGTTCCAGGCTGGGCCTCCAGGGTTTGACCAGGCTCTTGGTGTTCACCAGCAGACGACCCGTCCTCCAGTCCTCGTGGCCCCCCACCAGGTACTCTGATCCTGGGGGAGGAGAATAGAGGGAGCAGGGTCAATTCCATTTACATTCAGTCAATTGACTGATAATGGACACCGATAGAGAGGATCATTAGCCAGGCTTTAAATCGGCATACTGTTAAAAGAAAATCATAGAATGCTATAGTGAAACAGATGATGGTTGCAGTGAGGTATCTAATGTACATATGTCTAGTGTGTGAGGGCCAAACGAAGCAGGTAGGCATCCACAGACGTCAGAGAAAATAACTATTGGGCAGGAAGCAGTCATGGTCCAGTTGCCTGGCCAAAACGTAAGAGCTCACCTGGGTTGAGGAGGGGGCAGGTGCACCCCCGCCTGGTCCAGGATTCTGGGTAGAGGGTGATGTGACCTTTCTGGATCTTCACCTTGCTGTCGTGGTACAGGACCTTCTTTACCTTGACCTCCACCTCAGCATGGGAGCCCTGATCATGGGCCGCCATGATCCTCACCATCAGCACTGTGGACAGAACACACACACACAGTCACACCATCTGATCAATCAATCTCAATACTGTTGGCATCAACCCCTTTTCAATTCTGCTGGCCCCATCTACTACTGTCTGAAACATGCAGTGTGTTAGCATTTCCTGTTAGCATTTTCTGTATTATTATTATTATTATTATTTTTGTACGATTTTATTTTATATTTTATAAACAATACAAAACATACACATACAAATGACAACGTCATACAAACATCAACTACATCACCCCTGCCCAGACCCACTAGCACACACCGCCATCTCCAGCGCCCGCATCAGTCTCCACCACATGCCCTCAAACTGCACCATTTGGTTTCTCTCAGTAGCCCACGCACTTTAAACATTTAAATAACAAATCATTCGATTTTTCCATTGTGTTAATGATGGCGGATTGATTGAGAGCCAACATCAGTTATTTTAAAGTCTTGGTTCCAATCGTTTCTGGGGATGAGCATGTGCATCTTCAATATGTACCCATGTCTCAGGTAAAAGCCTTGGGTGGCGAGTTGATACAATTCCAAGTCTGGAAGGTTAAAATCACCCTCAGACTCAGGAAGATGGAAAACCTTCCTTTTTATTCTATGACTTTTATTTGGCCAAATAAAGTCTGCTTTGACCGAGTATACTTTTTTAAAGAATGTCTTCGGTGGTGTAATTGGTATTACCGAGAACAAATATAAACCCTTTAGGAGCCACGCCATTCCAAACAGATTGATTCTACCTGTAAGACTTATGGGAAGATTATTCCATTTAATTAGATCTGTTTTCATATTGTTGAGTAATGGGATAAAGTTATCTTCTTTATATATGTGTTGTTTGTTGTCACTTATTTAGCATCCTAAGGATTTCCAAAAAAATGGTGGTCCACTTAAAGATTGGTGTAGATCGTGAGTAATTGTTTTATTTTTCCTATTACCACTATGTGGTCCTCTGTAGCTCTGGATAAATGGCATATTATTCTATGATTCTATTCTTATTGTTATTATTTCAGGGGTTTTTCCGCGTTCATTTTATATCCTGAGATTTTTGAGTATTCAGAAAATATTTTTAGCAAAGGGGTCATTGAGTTTTCAATATTGGTCAGGTATATCAAATCAAATCAAATTTTATTGGTCACATACACATATTTAGGAGATGTTATTGCGGGTGGTAGTGAAATGCTTGTGTTCCTAGCTCCAACAGTGCAGTAGTATCTAACAATTCACAACAATACACACAAATCTAAAAGTAAAAGAATGGAATTAAGAAATATATAAATATTAGGACGAGCAATGTCGGAGTGGCATTGACTAAAATACAGTAGAATAGAATTAAGCAATAAGGCCCGAGGGGGTGTGGTATATGGCCAATATACCACGGCTAAGGGCTGTTCTTATGCACGACGCAGCGCAGAGTGCTAGGACACAGCCCTTAGCCGTGGTATATTGGCCATATATCACAAACCCCCGAGGTGCCATACTGCTATTATAAACTGGTTACCAACTTAATTAGAGCAATTAAAATAACTGTTTGTCATACCCATGGTATACGGTCTGATATACCACGGCTTTCAGCTAATCAGCATTCAGGGCTCGAACCACCCAGTTTATAATACAGTATATACATATGAAATGAGTAAAGCAGTATGTAAACATTATTAAAGTGACTAGTGTTCCATTATTAAAGTGACCAGTGATTCCATGTCTATGTGTATAGGGCAGCAGCCTCTAAGGTGCAGGGTTGAGTAACCGGGTGGTAGCCGGCTAGTGATGGCTATTTAACAGTCTGATGGCCTTGAGATAGAAGCTGTTTTTCAGTCTCTCAGTCCCAGCTTTGATGCACCTGTACTGACCTCGCCTTCTGGATGGTAGCGGGGTGAACAGGCCGTGGCTCGGGTGGTTGATGTCCTTGATGATCTTTTTGGCCAGCTCTGAGGACGCGGCTAGGGATGCCGTCTGGGCTGGCAGCCTTGCGAGGGTTAACACGCTTAAATGTCTTACTCACGTCGGCCACGGAGAACGAGAGCCCACAGTCCTTGGGAGCGGGCCGCGTCGGTGGCACTGTGTTATCCTCAAAGCGGGCGAAGAAGGTGTTTAGCTTGTCCGGAAGCAAGACGTCGGTGTCCACAACGTGGCTGGTTTTCCCTTTGTAATCCATGATTGTCTGTAGACCCTGCCACATATGTCTCGTGTCTGAGCATTTGAATTGCGACTCCACTTTTTCTCTGTACGTTTTGCCTGTTTAATTGCCTTACGGAGGGAATAACTACACTGTTTGTATTTGATCATATTCCCAGTCACCTTGTGATGGTTAAATACGGTGGTTCACGCTTTCAGTTTTGCGCGAATGCTGCACAACAACATCCCCTATACACTTCCTGATGAACTCAGTCACCATGTCCGTGTATATGTCAATGTTATTCTCAGAGGCATCCCGGAACATATCCCAGTCCGCGTGATCAAAACAAACTTGAAGCATTGATTCCGATTGGTCAGACCAGCATTGAATAGACCTTAGCACGGGTACTTCCTGTTTGAGTTTCTGCCTGTAGGAAGGGAGGAGCAAAATGGAGTCGTGATCTGATTTGCTGAAGGGAGGGCGGGGGAGGGCCTTGTAGGTATCCTGGAAGGGGGAGTAGCAGTGGTAGAGCGTTTCAGCAGTGCGAGTACTACAGTCAATGTGTTGGTAGAACTTTGGTAGCCTTTTCCTCAAATTTGCTTTGTTAAAATCCCCAGCTACAATAAATGCAGCCTCAGGATATGTGGTTTCCAGTTTGCACAATGTCCAGTGTAGTTCCTTGAGGGCCGTCGTGGTATCGGCTTGAGGGGGAATATAAACGAAGAGAATTTCCTTGAGAGGTAATACTGTCTGCATTTGATTGTGAGGTACTCTAGGTCGGGTGAACAAAAGGACTTGAGTTTCTGTACGTTATCACAATCACACCATGAGTAGTTAATCATGAAACATACACCAACGCCTTTCTTCTTCCCGGAGAGTTCTTTATTCCTGTCTGCGCAATGTACTGAGAACCCAGCTGGCTGTATGGATGGGGACAGTATATCCGGAGAGAGCCATGATTCCGTGAAACAGAGTATGTTACAGTCCCTGATGTCTCTCTGGAAGGAGATCCTCGCCCTGAGCTCGTCTACTTCATTGTCCAGAGACTGAACATTACCGAGTAATATACTCGGAAGCGGTGGATGGTGTGCACGCCTCCTGAGTCGGACTAGAAGTCCACTCCGAATACCTCTTCTCCGCCGGCAGCGTCTTGGAGCAGCCTCTGGGATATGTTAAATTGCCCTGGGGGGTACGAACAAAGGATCCAATTTGGGAAAGTCATATTCCTGGTCATAATGCTGGTGAGTTACCGTCGCTCTGATATCTAAAAGTTATTTCCGGCTGTATGTAATAACACAAAAAACGTTCTGGGCTAATAATAAAATAAAATAAAATTGTATTTGCCACATGCGCCGAATACAACAGGTGTAGACCTTACAGTGAAATGCTTACTTACAAGCCCTTAACCAACAATGCAGTTTTAAGAAGAAAAGTGTTAAGTAAAAAATAGATAAGTAAAAAATACAAATAAAACATAATTAAAGAGTAGCAGTAAAATAAAATAACAGTAGGGAGGCTATATACAGGGGGTACCGGTACAGAGTCAATGTGAGGGGGCACAGGTTAGTCGAGGTAATTGAGGTAATATGTACATGGGGGTAGAGTTAAAGTAACTATGCATAGATAATAAACAGAGTAGCAGTAGCGTAAAAGAGGGGGGGGGGGGGGGGGGGGGACAATGCAAATAGTCCGGGTAGCCATGATTAGCTGTTCAGGAGTCCTATGGCTTGGGGGTAGAAGCTGTTTTTTAGGGCTTTCCTCTGACACCGGCTGGTATAGAGGTCCTGGATGGCAGGAAGCTTGGCCCCAGTGATGTACTGGGCAGTACGCACTACCCTCTGTAGTGCCTTGCGGTCGGAGGCCGAGCAGTTGCCATACCAGGCAGTGATGCAACCAGTCAGGATGCTCTCGATGGTGCAGCTGTATAACTTTTTGAGGATCTGAGTACCCATGCCAAATCTTTTCAGTCTCCTAAGGGAGAATAGGCTTTGTCGTGCCCTCTTCACGACTGTCTTGGTGTGTTTGGACCATGATAGTTTGTTGGTGATGTGGACACCATGTAAGAAATAACACACAAAAAAAACAAAATACTGCAAAGTTGCTTAGGAGCTAGAAGCAGAGCTGACATGTCTGTCGGCGCCATCTTGCCAGTAGATCATCTGCAAATAAGTTTAATTTATTACCTGTTACGTTTGGGTCCTTTCTAATTCTTTCTGCAAGCGGTTCAATTGCCAGTGCAAACAGTTGGGGGGGATTTCCTGTTCAATTCTGCTGGCATCGTTCACTACAGCCTGGTCCCAGATTT
>NW_028164876.1:172500-176661 GCF_964263955.1 Coregonus lavaretus
GTAACAAATCATTCAGATAGCGGTAAACAGAGGTCAACTCATTCAGATAACAGAGAACAGAGGTCAAATCATTCAGATAACAGAGAACAGAGGTCAAATCATTCAGATAGCAGGAAACCGAGGTCAACTCATTCAGATAACAGGGATCAGAGGTCAAATCATTCAGATAGCAGGGAACAGAGGGGAACAGAGGTCAAATAATTCAGATAGCAGGGAACAGAGGAGAACAGAGGTCAAATCATTCAGATAGCAGGGAACAAAAGTACAAATCCTTCAGATAGCAGGGAACAGAGGGGATCAGAGTTCAAATCATTCAGATAGCAGGGAACAGAGGTACAAATAATTCACTTTCTCTCTCATGTGTGCAGGAGTCGCGGGCTGAGGGTTAGGGTTAACAAACAACTAACAAATCATAACAGGGACAGACGGAGGATATGTCTTGTTTCTCTTACGTGTGCAGGAGTCAGGGGCTGAGCTAGGTCTGCTGGGGTGTCTGTAGAACCCTCTGCTGCAGCTCTGGCAGTGTCTGCCCTCTGTGTTGTGGCGGCAGACGCCACACACACCCCCACGACGCCGTCCCGATGCCAGCCACACACCACGGTCAAAGTGACAGCTATCTGCATGTCCGTTACACTTGCACTCTGTAAAAGAAAGAGTAAGCGCCTAAATCAGAGTTAAGATAAGCGTGCACAACTCTGACTTTCATGTAAATCATTATTGACGTCAATGGGAGACTCAAGTCTCCCACGATCTCAAGTCAGAATACCACCCTAAAAGCATTTCTGTTTTCCCATTGCTTCCTTTCTCTCAAAGCTACAGTAAAGATCCTAGGTGTCATTAACATTTGCTTCAAGGGGTCATTTCTGAATGTGAGTGTTTCAACAACAACAACAAAAGACAGATGAGAGCATTGAATGGCAAAAAGAGAATATACCTGTTTAATAATACATGAGTACAACTACTACTACTAATACTAATAAAGACCTCCGACTGTGTGTATCGGGTAATGTACTTGTTGTGTACGTGGTTCTGCCGGTTGACCTTCCTGGCCTTGTAAGACTCACTCTTGCATTCATGAGGTGCTCCTATGATGCCGTTGGCAGCTTGCCATGGCTGGTCGTTGTAGAGGGGAGCACAGCGCTCACAGTGGTCGCCGGCAGTGTTGTGTCTACACACACACCTCCCATGGACCTGCCGCAGGGGAGAGAGCAGTGTATTATGTATGTTTTACTGGATTACGGTTACAGACGGACACACACAGTCACACACACACATCCCATGGACCTGCTGTAGGACTGGAGCAGAGGGCAGAGACTGAAAACATGGACCTGCTGTAGGATTGGAGCAGAGGGCAGAGACTGAAAACATGGACCTGCTGTAGGATTGGAGCAGAGGGCAGAGACTGAAAACATGGACCTGCTGTAGGATTGGAGCAGAGGGCAGAGACTGAAAACATGGACCTGCTGTAGGATTGGAGCAGAGGGCAGAGACTGAAAACATGGACCTGCTGTAGGATTGGAGCAGAGGGCAGAGACTGAAAACATGGACCTGCTGTAGGATTGGAGCAGAGGGCAGAGACTGAAAACATGGACCTGCTGTAGGACTGGAGCAGAGGGCAGAGACTGAAAACATGGACCTGCTGTAGGATTGGAGCAGAGGGCAGAGACTGAAAACATGGACCTGCTGTAGGACTGGAGCAGAGGGCAGAGACTGAAAACATGGACCTGCTGTAGGATTGGAGCAGAGGGCAGAGACTGAAAACATGGACCTGCTGTAGGACTGGAGCAGAGGGCAGAGACTGAAAACATGGACCTGCTGTAGGATTGGAGCAGAGGGCAGAGACTGAAAACATGGACCTGCTGTAGGACTGGAGCAGAGGGCAGAGACTGAAAACATGGACCTGCTGTAGGATTGGAGCAGAGGGCAGAGACTGAAAACATGGACCTGCTGTAGGACTGGAGCAGAGGGCAGAGACAAAAGACATGGACCTGTGGCAGGACTGGAGCAGAGGGCAGAGACTGAAAACATAGACCTGCGGCAGGACTGGAGCAGAGGGCAGAGACTGAAAACATAGACCTGCGGCAGGACTGGAGCAGAGGGCAGAGACTGAAAACAGTGGTCATTGTAACTGACAAGCCAGTAGTGTATTTTCTTCTTTGCAGTAAATGTAGATTGCACAGTGCAGTGTGCAACAGCCTTAATTATCTTCCCACCACTGTTTGACTAAAGCCTCCAGTGTTTACTATACGAGAAATGCTGATGTTATTCCACTGGCATTTCTACTTTCAGTGGGAAAAACATGTTTAAGCTACTGTATGGCGTTTTACACTATAATTAAGGTTTCCTCATAGTTATAATCCTGTAATGGAAGGTAAATCTGTGGGTAAATATAGAGTCTTCAGTAAAGCCCAGAGCCTCCGCATTAAAACACCACTACACAGACATAGAACCAAGGGGTGGTGGGAACGGAGAGTGCCAGAAACAATAACACATTTACACACACCCTGACACAATCACAGATACACACACACACACACAAAGGAATAAACACAAGCCGCTCCGTACACACAAACAATCGACAGCACAAACACACGTATACACAACATCCCTGACGGGTTTCGTAACAGAGCGTGACGTGACGAGTGCAGTCTTTCGGCGAAGCGCTAAGATAAGAGATAAGTGGTCAGTTGTGATTGGTTGTTCGTGCTGCTCTTCATCCTTCCTCACCACGTGATTGATCCTCTGCCTGAAGGGGCGGTACCCATTGGCTTGCACACAGTGCTCTGCGTGCCCATTGCAGAGGCAGCTGCCCTTGACGATGAAGTCATAGATGGCATAATGGTTTGTGGGCAGTGCCTGGGTATCTGGGTCTTTAGCCTGGCAGGGGCAAGGCTGGCGCTGCAGTAGACGCACCCGCAGGTTGGTGACCATCAACTGGGTGTGGGCTGCTGGGCCGTAGGGGTCCAGTGAGAGCCAGGGGGACAGGGCGCGGTAGATCACCTAGAGGGGGGAGAAGAGTGGGTCAGAGCTCCCAGCAGGCATAATCTGTCAGATTTCATTTTAATAAAGTTGTTTTCTGGTTATAAACATGTTTTCTGGTTGTAAACTGGTTTTGTGGATGTGGTTATAAACTGGTTTTCTAGTTGTAAACTGGTTTTCTGGTTGAGAAGATCTCATATAACCAGAATACAACCAACAGGTGTCTGTTACAATCATGTAAATACTTATTTTTCATGACAAGATCAAGACATCATCCAGTTTAATATGCTAAATGTCAATGTAACTGGCAATGAGAGGAATTTATTAATTTGCCAATGAGATGATTGATTTATCTGACAATAGAGAATAAACGTGGTGTTTCACCACAGCTTGTCTTAAAAAAAAATCGGAAAACCCATTTCAAAGGACCATCCAGGGGTCGATGGTCTGTGCAGATGGTCGGCCAAAAAAAAACCATCAGTGGCTCAATCTCTCGGTCTGTTCTAGGGTGGGTCTTTCTTTCTTAACAATGTTTACTTGTAAAATGTAGATGTAGCTTCCAATGAGAGAGTGGTTGATTGATCTATCAAGAGAATACCAAGAGAATCCTTTTCAAAGGACTACCCAGGGGACAATCTGAAACCCTTTACATTTACGTCATAACTGTATGACCCTATGACCCTATGACCCTATGACCCTATGTGCATTCTAAAACTTCTCAAAAACATTCTGAAAAAGACTACTCTCCCTAGTGGCTACAGAGAAGGACCGTGACAAAAACAGAAAACATGTCATGTTCCTTTTGGGTCTGAAAAATAGAAAACGGGCATCAATCTGGTTCGCCTTTCATGCTCCCCGAAATAAGGAGGGTTATTCAGGGCCCAGCAGATCTGACTGTGGTGCCAATGTCAATACTCTGACAGGGGTCCTTGTCAGATCTCTTTCTCAATCCTTCATGCTCTCTCTCATCAGCCTCTTTCCGATCCTACAGTAAAAAAGCCATGTCAATTAATTTTACATTTATTAGAATCTTTACAGAATCGTTAGCAGCACAATGGAATGCTTTCATCCGGACTGAACCTGTTTTTGGATATATTTACATTTACATTTTAGTCATTTAGCAGACGCTCTTATCCAGAGCGACTTAGAGTTAGTGAGTGCATACATTATTTTATTTTTTCA
>NW_028164875.1:0-15180 GCF_964263955.1 Coregonus lavaretus
GCGTGGTGGCTGTGGGGGAGTGTCAAGATGGAGGCGTGGTGGCTGGTGGGGGAGTGTCAAGATGGAGGCGTGGTGGCTGGTGGGGGAGTGTCAAGATGGAGGCGTGGTGGCTGGTGGGGGAGTGTCAAGATGGAGGCGTGGTGGCTTCAGAACAGAGCACCAGTCTGTCAGACCTCTAGTGTATATATAAATCATTGGTTTAAACAAGGAGTTCTGTGCTGCTCTGTCAAACCTGGTCGGGTCACGTGTACAGAAAGAAACTCCCGTACCTATTGTCGCCACTCTCCCTCCGTACTGTCTACTGCAACACATACAGCTGAATTTCCCAGCAATGAGAGACTGTACTTATAATATACACTGAACACTTCATATAAGGAAATCAGTCCATTTAAATAAATAAATTAGGCCCTGATCTATCGATTTCACTTGATTGGGAATACAGATATGCATCTGTTGGTCACAGATTACTTTAAAAAAAAAGTAGGGGCCGTGGATCAGAAAACCAGTCAGTATCTGGGGTGACCACCATTTGCCTCATGCAGCGCGACACATCTCCTTTGCATAGAGTTGATCAGGCTGTTGATTGTGGCCTGTGGAATGACCCACTATTCAATGGCTGTGCGAAGTTGCTGGATATTGGTGGGAACTGGAACACGCTGTCGTACACGTCGATCCAGAGCATCCCAAACATGCTCAGTGGGTGACATGTCTGGTGAGTATGCAGACCATGGAAGAACTGGGACATTTTCAGCTTGCAGGAATTGTGTACAGATCCTTGCGACATGGGGCAGTGCATTATCATGCTGAAACATGAGGTGATGGCGGTGGATGAATGGCACGACAATGGGCCAAAGGATCTCATCACGGTATCTGTGTGCATTCAAATTGCCATCGATAAAATACAATTGTGTTTGTTGTTGATAGCTTATGCCTGCCCATACCATAACCCCACCGCCACCACAGGGCACTCTGTTCACAACGTTGACATCAGCAAACCGCTCGCCCACATGATGTCTGCCATCTGCCCGGTACAGTTGAAAACGGGATTCATCCGTGAAGAGCACACTTCTCCAGCGTGCCAGTGGCCATCGAAGGTGAGCATTTGCTCACTGAAGTTGGTTACAAAGCCGAACTGCAGTCAGGTCAAGACCCTGGTGAGGACGACGAGCACACAGATTAGCTTTCCTGAGACGGTTTCTGACAGTTTGTGCAGAAATTCTTCGGTTGTGCAAACCCAGAGTTTCATTCGCTGTCCGGGTGGCTGGTCTCAGAAGATCCCGCAAGTGAAGAAGCTGGATGCGGAGGTCATAAGCTAGCATGGTTACATGTGGTCTGCGGTTGTGAGGCCGGAAGGACTTACTGCCAAATTCTCTAGAACGACGTTGGAGGTGGCTTATGGTAGAGAAATTAACATTCAATTATCTGGCAACAGCTCTGGTGGACATTCCTGCAGTCAGCATGCCAGTTGCATGCTCCTTCAAAACGTAAGACATCTGTGGCATTGTGTTGTGTGACAAAACTGCACATTTTAGAGTGGTCTTTTATTGGCCCCAGCACAAGGTGCACCTGTATAATGATCAGCTTCTTGATATGCTACACCTGTCAGGTGGATGAATTATCTTGGCAAAGGAGAAATGCTCACTAACAGGGATGTAAACAAATTTGTGCACAACATTTTAGAGAAATAAGCTTTTTGTGCATATGGGAAATTTCGGGATCTTTCATTTCAGCTCATGAAACATGGGACCAACATGTTGCGTTATATTTTTGTTGAGTGTAGAGTAATATAATATATGGCATTTAGCAGATATGTTTTATCCAAAGGGACTTTCATGAATACATTTTATGTATGGGGGTACAGGAATCAAACCCACGACCCTTTAGCATTGCAAGCGCCATGTCCTATTGACTGAGCCACAATGAGATCCTTTCTCACCTCGTAGTTGGGCAGCAGCTCGTCTTCGTCCTCTAGGCTGTAGAAGACGGAGTGAGCATCCTGTTGGCTCTCTGCCAACAGTTTCCTCTGCAGCGGTGACTCGGGGTGGATGTCCACGAACGTGGTTTCCAGGTAGTCCTTGTTCCCCAGGCCCAAGGTGTCAGGGTCAGGTCGGCCCCAGAGAGGGGCTGGTGGGTACATGGTCTCCAGAGTGTTGGGGAGGGAGCAGGGATCTAACAGCTGCTGGGCCTGCTGGTGCCGGAGTGCCCCTGGTCCTGGTTCTCCTGGCCCCCCGCAGTAACCCCTCCAGCCCAGCGGGGGCAATGTCTGTTCCTCCTCACACCTCATCAGGATGCCCTTGAATAGGCGGTTAGGGGTGCAGGTGTTACCCAGGCCTCGGGGGTCTGCCTTGGGGCTCTCCCGTCCTAGGAGAGGGTGCTCTAGTTCGTCCAGACTCTCCATCCCTCTCTCTGGTCTGTTCTGGTAGCTAGCCGGGCGGGACGCCACCGCATCAACCAATCAGTGGTCTGGAAGTTGATCTTGCAGAATAAAAATAGAGCGCGTCCCTGAAAAGCGTTATTTTGGGTTTAAGAGAAAACTGCCGCTGCCTCGCTGGCCTTAGGAGCACACTGGTAATCCGTGTTTAATCCAATTACTTTCATTGTTTCTCTTATTACAGACCTTGTTCTCAAACCGACAGGGAGAAGCAGAAATCATGATGGCATCCTTAGTCGGTCCCCAGACCTCTCCTCTACGTGTGTTCTCTTGTGTTCTGTTATGTTGTTTTGTGGTGTTCTCCTGTGTTCTCTTGTGTTGTGTTCTGTTCTGTTTTCTTGTGTTCTGTTTTGTTGTGTTGTGTTCTCTTGTGTTCTGTTCTGTTGTTTTGTGGTGTTCTCTTGTGTTCTCTTGTGTTCTGTTGTGTTGTGTTGTGTTCTCTTGTGTTGTGTTGTGTTATCTTGTGTTCTCTTGTGTTCTGTTGCGTTGTGTTCTATTCTGTTGGGTTCTGTTGTGTTGAAGCTCTTCTCTCCTCTTTCGTCTTCACACGTCAGATATGATTTGTTCCAGGCGTTGGTGGCTTAAGGCTGGGGCCCTTGTCTCTCCTCTCACATGATGGGGTGTGTGTTGCGGTCATGAATATGCTGTTGTTTGCTCTGTCTCATATAACACTCTGAAGATGGACCACCTTGATTAGTATAGCGACAGAGGACATGGGAAATATTGGGACAGGGTTTTAAAGCCTGAATTCCATTTCTCTATAACTGTCAAACACCAAGACTTTATCCTCACAAAGCAGCATCATGGACAATCCTGTGGATGTTTAAGTCCTTTTTTCTTCCTGTGTAAAACCTGGATGAATAAAAAGACAAGGACTTGAAGGTCCAGAAGTTAGCGGAGAGAGAAATAACTATAAAGGAAGTATTTTGTTGAGGGTTAGAGGGGGGGGGGGCATATTTTGGGGCCAGTTAATCTTGAGGGGTCAAAGGGGGTCTAGAACTAGGGTTGTAGTGGTTAGGCCCTGGTCCCAGCCCTGGTCCCAGCCCTGGTCCCAGCCCTGGTTCCCTGCTGTAGCTCTGCTGTTGTTGTAGCCAGGCGGAAGGTGATAATGGAGGAATCTGAGGTCCCGGCTGTTGATTTATGGCCGTGTGTTCGCAGCTTGCTGCTCGGCACAGCTACGCAGCAGGACACGAGTTATCCTGATCCTGAGGGACATATATATTTTTTAATTCTCCAGTCTGCCACCACGCTGCTCCGCTGTGACCAGGGTTTCATTCAGTAAAGCCAGGGGGAGGAGTCAGTCGGTCAGCCAGCCAGTCATTTGGTGGGTAGTCTAGTCCTCCGCCGATGAGGTGCAGCTGCAGCTCTGCCAACAAGGGAACAAGGTCACACATTTAGAACATTTAGCCTCCTCAGTTTAACACTTCATCTCTGCACACTGTGTTACAGTGTATTAGGAAAATATTCAGAACCCCTTGACTTTTTCCACATTTTGTTACTTCACAGCTTTATTCTAAAATGGATTAAACATTTATTTTTTCTCATCAATCTACACACAACACCCCATAATGATAATTGGCCCAGTGTTGTCCGGGTTATGGGAGGGTTAGGCCGGCCGGGATTTCCTTGTCCCATCGCACTCTAGCGACTCCTTGTGGTTCGCCTGCAAGCTGACTTCGGTCGCCAGCTGGACGGTGTTTCCTCCGACTCATTGGTGCGGCTGGCTTCCGGGTTAAGCGGAGGACGCATGGCTCTCGACCTTCGCCTCTCCCGACCCCGTAGGGGAGTTGCAGCGATGGGACAAGACTGTAACCACCAATTGGGGAGAAAAAGGGCCAGACTGAGCACTGCATCTCAAGCAGCTGAATAACTCCACAGACCCACATTAGGTCTAGCAGGACAACTCTGGGCCCTAGTGACATGGTTTAGGGGAATAACTCTGGGCCCTAGTGACATGGTTTAGGGGAATAACTCTGGGCCCTAGTGACATGGTTTAGGGAATAACTCTGGGCCCTAGTGACATGGTTTAGGGAAAAACTCCAGACCCTAGTGACATGGTTTCAGGGAATAACTCTGGGCCCTAGTGACATGGTTTAGGGGAATAACTCTGGGCCCTAGTGATATGGTTTCGGCCAGGGTAATAACTCTGAGCCCTAGTGACATGGTTTAGGCCAGGAGAATAACTATGGGCCCTAGTGACATGGTTTCTATGTAGTTTCCAAAGGCCTGTCTCTTTCAGGCAGGGTCCAGTACTGTATGTGGTCACATGGTTTCAGAGAAGGTCTGTCTCTCTCTTTCTCGTGTGTGTAAGGATCTCAGGAATCTGCTGTCTCATCATCACAACGCCAGGACACACAGTCAGCCGCTCATCCTGTCTCTCACACTCTCACACACACACACACACACACACACACACACACACACACACACACACACACACACACACACACACACACACACACACACACACACACACACACACACACCTCTCAGTTTGACAGCAGGGCCGGGCTGACAGACAGAGAACCACGGGGATGCGTCCCAAACGGCACCCTATTCCCTAAGTAGTGCACTCCTTTTTACTGGGGTCCTCAGGGCTAGTGCACTATATAGGGAATAGGGTGCCATTTGGGACAGCCTCATGTTTAACCCTGCGCGTTCTCTCTCACAGAGGTGTGTCAGGAGCACGGCTGAGATTGATTGACAGGCTGTATTATGTCACCTCCCTCTAAATCAAATCAAATCAAATTGTATTTGTCACATGCTTCGTAAACAACAAGTGTAGACTAACAGTGAAATGCTTACTTAATGGTCCTTTCCAACAATACAGAGAGAAAGAAAATAGAGAAATAATTTTAAAAAAACAACACAAGGAATAAATACACAATGAGAAATGAACGATACTGTACTGAACAGTACTGAGTCGGTGCAGGGATACGAGGTAATAACATGGCTGTATACACAGGGTGCCAGTACTGAGTCGGTGCAGGGATACGAGGTAATAACATGGCTGTATACACAGGGTGCCAGTTCTGAGTCGGTGCAGGGATACGAGGTAATAACATGGCTGTATACACAGGGTGCCAGTTCTGAGTCGGTGCAGGGATACGAGGTAATAACATGGCTGTATACACAGGGTGCCAGTACTGAGTCGGTGCAGGGATACGAGGTAATAACATGGCTGTATACACAGGGTGCCAGTTCCGAGGCGATGTGCAGGGATACGAGGTAATTGAGGTAGATATGTAAATATAGGTAGGGCAAAAGTGACTATGCAACAGGATATATAATAAACAGTAGCAGCAGCGTATGTGATGAGTCAAAGAGTTAGTGCAATGCAGATTGTCCGGGCAGCTTTTTAGTTAACTATTTACAAGATTGATGGCAATCGTTTGATCGTCTACTCAGTATATTTCCGGGTGTCTTCTATGTTCAGTAGAGAGCCTCTATCCAACAGTGGTTAACATAAACCATAGTATCTATCTAGTATCTACTGTAAGCAACAGAAAAGGCAAGGAGCGCGTGAGAGAACACAAACATACGGATATTAGATAACATTTCATTGCCAGCCTTGAATTATTTAAATACACTAGTCAATTAAAGTAATATAAACATGATAAATGGGAACTGTTTTTGATGGTATTACTGCTCAGTAATGGCGCAGACCTTGAAAACATGAAAGCTGATTATTAGCAATTATAATGAACATGCTGAATCTGGAAACACTATATATCCGGTATAATGCATAGTGAGTGGAAATGACAATGTAATTGCGAGCTGGTTGGCTATACGGCATTCAAATGGCCCCTGTGCTCTGGAGGATTCCATTCTATATTTCCACCAGATAGTGGGGAAGGGTCATTTATATTATAGTGTAGTATTCCATCAATAGGAAATCATTTGTATATATTTGTTTATATTGGAAATGAAACAGTTATAGTGTGTTTTTGAAAATATATGTTTTATATATCTATACATAATAGTGCATTTGGAAAGTATTCAGTTCCCTTGACTTTTTCGACATTTTGTTATATTACAGCCTTATTCTGAAATTGATTAAATTGTTTTTTCCCCCTCATCAATCTATACACAATACCCCATAATGACAAAGCAAAAATTGGATAAAAAATAAAAAACTGATATCACATTTACATAGGTATTCAGACCCTTTACTCAGTGCTTTGTTGAAGCACCTTTGGAATTGATTACAGCCTCAAGTCTTGACGCTACAAGCTTGGCACACCTTTATTTGGGGAGTTTCTCCCATTCTTCTCTGCAGATCCTCTCAAGCTCTGTCAGGTTGGATGAGGAGCGTCGCTGCACAGCTATTTTCAGGTCTCTCCAGAGACGTTCGATCGGGTTCAAGTCCGGGCTCTGGCTGGGCCACTCAAGGACATTCAGAGACTTGTCCCGAAGCCACTCCTGCGTTGTCTTGGCTGTGTGTTTAGGGTCGTTGTCCTGTTGGAAGGTGAACCTTCGCCCCAGTCTGAGGTCCTGAGCGCTCTGGAGCAGGTTTTCATCAAGGATCTCTCTGTACTTTGCTCCGTTCATCTTTGCCTTGATCCTGACAAGTCTCCCAGTCCCCGCCACTGAAAAACATCCCCACAACATGATGCTGCCACCACCATGCTTCACCGTAGGGATGGTGCCAGGTTTCCTCCAGACGTGACGCTTGGCCTTCAGGCCAAAAAGTTCTGTGCCTAGAATCTAGGTGCCTTTTGGCAAACTCCAAGCAGGCTGTCATGTGCCTTTTACAGAGGAGTGGCCTGATTGGTTGAGTGCTGCAGAGATGGTTGTCCTTCTGGAAGGTTCTCCCACTTCCACAGAGGAACTCTAGAGCTCTGTCAGTGACCGTCGGGTTCTTGGTCACCTCCCTGACCAAGGCCCTTCTCCCCCGATTGCTGAGTTTGGCCGGGTGGCCAGCTCTAGGAAGAGTCTTGGTGGTTCCAAACTTTTCCATGTAAGAATGATGGAGGCCACTGTGGTCTTGGGGACCTTCATTGCTGCGGAAATCTGTGCCTCGACACAATCCTGTCTCTGAGCTCTACGGACAATTCCTTCGACCTCATGGCTTGGTTTTTGCTCTGACATGCACTGTCAACTGTGGGACCTTATATTGACAGGTGTGTGCCTTTCCAAATCATGTCCAATCAACTGAATTTACCACAGGTGGACTCCAATCAAGTTGTAAAAACATCTCAAGGATGATCAATGCACCTGAGCTCAATTTAGAGTCTCATAGCAAAGGGTCTGAATACTTATGTAAATAAGGTATTTCTGATTTTCATTTTAATACATTTGCTAAAATTTCTAAAAACCTGTTTTCACTTTGTCATTATGGGGTATTGTGTGTAGATTGCTGAGAACAAAATAATATTTAATCAATTTTAGAATAAGGCTGTAACGCAACAAAATGTGGAAAAAGTCAAGGCGTCTGAATACTTTCTGAAGGCACTGTACCAGTCTGTATACAGTACCAGTCAAAAGTTTGGACACACCTACTCATTCAATGCTTTTTCTTTATTTTGACTATTTTCTTCATTGTAGGATAATAGTGAAGACATCAAAACTATGAAATAACACATACAGTGGGGGGAAAAAGTATTTAGTCAGCCACCAATGGTCCAAGTTCTCCCACTTAAAAAGATGAGAGGCCTGTAATTTTCATCATAGGTACACGTCAACTATGACAGACAAAATGAGATATTTTTTTCCAGAAAATCACATTGTAGGATTTTTAATGAATTTATTTGCAAATTATGGTAGAAAATAAGTATTTACTTTTTATTTTTAATACTTTTTTTCCCCACTGTATGGAATCATGTAGTAACCAAAAAAGTGTTTATATTTGAGATTCTTCAAAGTTGTCACGAACGTCGTATGAAGGAGTGGACCAAAGCGCAGCGTTAGTAGCGAACATACTTGCTTTATTTAATTAAAGCATACACACGAAATAACAAAACAATAAACGACTCGTGAAGTCCTCAGTGACAATGACCGAACACGGAACAAAAACCCACAACACCCAAGGGAAAACATACAGTTTAAATATGGCTCCCAATCAGAGACAACCCACAACAGCTGACACTCGTTGCCTCTGATTGGGAGCCACTCTGGCCAACATAGACATAGAACAACTAGACACTCAAACCACAGCACATAAACACACGGAATCTACACACCCTGGCTCAACATATAAAGTCCCCAGAGCCAGAGTGTGACAGTACCCCCCCCCAAAGGCGCGGACTGCGACCGCGCCTCAACAAAACCCCAAACAGGGGAGGGCTGGGTGGGCATTCCTCCTCGGAGGCGGCTCCGGCTCCGGGCTTGACCACCACCCTTCCATAATTCCCCCGTAGCGCCCCTGGTCCGGTCTGACCCCGCTGGCTGGATCTGGACTGGACATCGACGGAGCGGATTGCTTACGCTCCGTTGTGGAGCAGCTGACCGGTACCTGATCAGGCACCGGACTGACGACGCGCACCCCTGGCTTGGCGCGTGAGGCAGGAACGGACCGGACCTGGCTGACGATGCGCCCCCCTGGCTTGGTGCGTGGAGCAGCAACGGACCGGACCGGGCTGACGATACGCACCCCTGGCTTGGTGCGTGGAGCCGGAACGGGCCTCACCGGACTGACGACTCGCACCCTTGGCTTGGTGCGTGGAGCAGCGACGGGCCGGACCTGGCTGACGACTCGCACCCCTGACTTGGTGCGAGTGGCAGGAACGGGCTGAACCAGGCTGACGACTCGCACCCCTGACTTGGTGCGAGTGGCAGGAACGGGCTGGACCAGGCTGACGACTCGCACCCCTGGCTTGGTGCGAGTGGCAGGAACGGGCTGAACCAGGCTGACGACTCGCACCCCTGGCTTGGTGCGAGTGGCAGGAACGGGCTGGACCAGGCTGACGACGCACACCGTAGGCTTGGTGCGTGGAGCAGGGACAGGCCGGGCTGGGCTGGCGACGCACACCGTAGGCTTGGTGCGTGGAGCAGGGACAGGCCGGGCTGGGCTGGCGACGCACACCGTAGGCTTGGTGCGTGGAGCAGGGACAGGCCGGGCTGGGCTGGCGACGCACACCGTAGGCTTGGTGCGTGGAGCAGGGACAGGCCGGGCTGGGCTGGCGACACACACCGTAGGCTTGGTGCGTGGAGCAGGGACAGGCCGGGCTGGGCTGGCGACGCACACCGTAGGCTTGGTGCGTGGAGCAGGGACAGGCCGGGCTGGGCTGGCGACGCACACCGTAGACTTGGTGCGTGGAGCAGGAACAGGCCGGGCTGGGCTGGCGACGCACACCGTAGGCTTGGTGCGTGGAGCAGGAACAGGCCGAACCGTACTGGGAACACACACCACTGGCCTTAAACGGGGATCAGGAACGGGCCGGACCGGACTGGCAATACACCTCAGTACCTCTCGCCGTGCCTCTACAACTTCCTTCCCTCCTCTCGCCAATGGCTCCCGTAACCCGGTGGCCTTCTCTCCTCGTCTCCCATTTCGCCCTGTGGCAGCCTCCTGCTGCCCAGTCGCCCATGCCGTGTGCCCCCCCCTAAAAAATTATTGGGGGTGCCTCTCGTCCGTCCGACGATGGCACTGCTGACGCCGCTGCTCCTCTCTCGCCAGGGCCTTAATCCTACCCCAAGGTCCCTTGCCCCCGAGCATGTCCTCCCAGGACCACGATTTGCCCACCTGGGCCATCGCCAGCCTCTCCATCTCCTTTCCTGGCGCTTCCTCCCATGTCCAGTCTGCCTGCTCCTGGACACGCTGCTTGGTCCTTTTATGGTGGGTTCTTCTGTCACGAACGTCGTATGAAGGAGTGGACCAAAGCGCAGCGTTAGTAGCGAACATACTTGCTTTATTTAATTAAAGCATACACACGAAATAACAAAACAATAAACGACTCGTGAAGTCCTCAGTGACAATGACCGAACACGGAACAAAAACCCACAACACCCAAGGGAAAACATACAGTTTAAATATGGCTCCCAATCAGAGACAACCCACAACAGCTGACACTCGTTGCCTCTGATTGGGAGTCACTCTGGCCAACATAGACATAGAACAACTAGACACTCAAAACACAGCACATAAACACACGGAATCTACACACCCTGGCTCAACATATAAAGTCCCCAGAGCCAGAGTGTGACAAAAGTAGCCACCCTTTGCCTTGATGACAGCTTTGCACACTGCAAAGGCATTCTCTCCACAGATCCCCCACCCAGTCAAATCAGGGACCCGAACCAGAGACCTCTTGGCCACCAGCCCAAGCTCGCAACCGCCAGGCCCTCAACCATCCAAGACCCCCCCCCCCCCCCCCCACACACACAGTCCCCCCGAAAAACCTCCCCCTCCAATCCCCACCCCCAAAACTCCCCCATCTCCACCCCCCCCTTCCAAGCCACCCTCCCCCTCCAACCCAATCAAAACCACCACCCACCCGATGCACCAACAAATGCGTGTGCGTGCGTGCGTGCGTGCGTGCGTGTGCACGTACAAACGCTTACATGGCATCAGCCAAAGGAAAACAGGCTGGATGTAACAACATTCCTTTATAATGTAATTTCAACTTTTTGTATTTTTTGTTTTGTTTTTGTTTATTTTTTACTTTTATCTTTGACCGTCATTCTATCCCCCGCCCAGCAACTCCACACCCACTATCCCCCGCCCAGCAACTCCACACCCACTATCCCCCGCCCAGCAACTCCACACCCACTATCCCCCGCCCAGCAACTCCACACCCACTATCCCCCGCCCAGCAACTCCACACCCACTATCCCCCGCCCAGCAACTCCACACCCACTATCCCCCGCCCAGCAACTCCACACCCACTATCCCCCGCCCAGCAACTCCACACCCACTATCCCCCGCCCAGCAACTCCACACCCACTATCCCCCGCCCAGCAACTCCACACCCACTTGTCTCCAGTTCCACATCCCAACCCTCAGCCCATCCCACCTATCTCTGCTGCCCACCTATCTTTCTACCAGCTATATACTGTATCTTCCAACTATGCTGTGATGTTTAACATACAGTTTGAATCTATCAAATCAAATAGAATCCACAGATTGCGAGATGAAGATAAATACTTTTACTAAGAGTGTTAGTATATTAGTAAATGACTGACCAGGTCTCTCCAGATCTCCCAACAATGCTATTTCTAGGGTCCATTTTAGATTAATGTTTTGCTTTTTCAGCCAAGCTGAGACCAGACTAGTAGTAGTAGTAATGGTGGTTGTAGTATTAGTGGTGGTGGTGGTGGTGGTGGTAGTAGTAGTAATGGTGGTTGTAGTATTAGTGGTGGTAGTGGTGGTGGTAGTAATGGTGGTGGTGTTAGTAGTAGTAGTAATGGTGGTTGTAGTATTAGTGGTGGTAGTGGTGGTGGTAGTAATGGTGGTGGTAGTAGTAGTAGTGGTGGTGGTAGTGGTGGTGGTAGTGGTGGTAGTAGGAGTAGTAGTAATGGTGGTTGTAGTATTAGTGGTGGTGGTGGTGGTGGGGTAGTAGTGGTGGTGGTAGTAATGGTGGTGGTGGTGGTAGTAGTAGTAGTGGTGGTTGTAGTATTAGTGGTGGTGGTGGTAGTGGTGATGGTGGTGGTAGTAGTAGTAGTAGTAATGGTGGTGGTGGTGGTGGTGGTGGTAGTATTAGTAGTAATGGTGGTTGTAGTAGTGGTGGTAGTAGTGGTGGTAGTAGTGGTGGTGGTAGTAGTAGTAGTAATAGTGGTGGTGTTAGTAGTAGTAGTAATGGTGGTTGTAGTGGTAGTGGTGGTAGTAGTAGTAATGGTGGTTGTAGTATTAGTGGTAGTAGTGGTGGTGGTGGTGGTGGTAGTGGTGGTGGTAGTAGTAGTAGTAATAGGGACGGTGGTAGTAGTGGTGGTAATGGTGGTTGTAGTATTAGTGGTGGTAGTGGTGGTGGTAGTAATGGTTGTGGTGTTAGTAGTAGTAGTATTGGTGGTTGTAGTATTAGTGGTGGTAGTGGTGGTGGTAGTAATGGTGGTGGTAGTAGTAGTGGTGGTGGTAGTGGTGGTGGTGGTGGTGGTAGTAGGAGTAGTAGTAATGGTGGTTGTAGTATTAGTGGTGGTGGTGGAGTAGTAGTGGTGGTGGTAGTAATGGTGGTGGTGGTGGTAGTAGTAGTAGTGGTGGTTGTAGTATTAGTGGTGGTGGTGGTAGTGGTGATGGTGGTGGTAGTAGTAGTAGTAGTAATGGTGGTGGTGGTGGTGGTGGTGGTAGTATTAGTAGTAATGGTGGTTGTAGTAGTGGTGGTAGTAGTGGTGGTAGTAGTGGTGGTGGTGGTAGTAGTGGTGGTGGTGGTAGTATTAGTAGTAGTGGTGGTGGTGGTAGTAGTATTAGCTGTGGTAGTAGTAGATGTGTTGTAGAAGTAGTAGCGGTGGTAGTAGTGGTGGTAGTAGTAGTTGTGGTAGTGGTAGTAATGGTGGTGGTAGTATTAATGTTGGTAGTAGTATTAGTGTTGGTTGAAGTATTAGTAGTAGTGGTGGTAGTAGTAGTGGTGGTAGTTGTGGTGGTGGTGGTAGTAATGGTGGTGGTAGTAGTAGTGTTGGTAGTGGTGGTGGAATATATGGTGGTGGCAGTAGTAGTGTTGGTAGTAGTAGTAGTGTTGGTTGAAGTATTAGTAGTAGTGGTTTTAGTATTAGTAGTGGTGGTGGTAGTAGTGTTGGTAGTAGTAGTAGTAGTGGTGTTGTAGAAGTAGTAGTGGTGGTAGTAGTTGTGGTAGTAGTAGTTGTGGTAGTAGTGGTAGTAGTAATGGTGGTGGTAGTAGTAGTGTTGGTAGTAGTAGTAGTAGTAGTGGTGGTAGTAGTGGTGATAGTAGTGTGGTGATAGTAGTGGTGGTAGTAGTAGTAATGGGGGTGGTAGTAGTAATGGTGGTAGTAGTAGTGGTAGTAGTGGTGGTAGTAGTGGTGGTAGTAGTAGTAATGGTGGTTGTAGTAGTGGTAGTAGTGGTGGTGGTAGTAGTAATGGTGGTTGTAATAGTAGTAGTAGTAGTAGTAGTGGTGGTGGTAGTAGTAGCAGTAGTAGTAGTAGCAATATTAGTGGTAGTGGTGGTAGTAATGGTAGTAGTGGTCTGTAGTGGTGTAGTGGTGCTGAGGGCCACATTATGCTGGTCTGTAGTGGTGCTCTAAGGGCCACATTCTGCTGGTCTGTAGTGGTGTAGTTGTGCTGAGGGCCGTATTCTGTGTTCTGCTCTCTTCTATAGTATTTATTTGCTTTGATGAGCTCGGCTGTCTGCTGTCCAACCCCTCTCCTGCTCCTCCTCCTCCACCCCCCCCCCCCCCCCCCCCCCCCCCCCCCCCCCCCCCCCCGCTGCGCCTCCACCTCTCTTCATCTCCCTCTTCCTCCTCCTCCTTCTCCTCCTATTGAGGAGCGAGCCCACAGATAATTCAGGAACGATTCGAATACGTCACCCGCGTCTCAGAGAGAAATGAAGCTGAATACTTGTTCAAAACAGTCTCACACACACTCACATGTGCACACACACATACACACACGCGCCCACATCCAGCAGCAATAGCTCAGCCTTATTGAACCCCCCCTAGCTAACCAACATAACAAACCCCCCTAGCTAACCAACATAACAAACCCCCCCTAGCTAACCAACATAACAAACCCCCCCTAGCTAACCAACATAACAAACCCCCCCTAGCTAACCAACATAAAAAAACCCTCCGTCAGCTGTATGAGCAGACTCGGAGTCAGTCCCCTTCTCTCTCTGCCTTTGTCTCCTGCTCTCTCTCTCTCTCTCTCTCTCTCTCTCCTCTCTCTCTCTCCCCCCGCTCTCTCTCTCTCTCTCTCTCCTCCCCGCTCTCTCTCTCTCTCTCTCCCCCGCTCTCTCTCTCTCTCCCCCGCTCTCTCTCTCTCTCTCCCCTGCCCTCTCTCTCTCTCTCCCCCGCTCCCTCTCTCTCTCCCCCCGCTCTCTCTCTCTCTCGCCCGCTCTCTCTCTCTCTCTCTCGCTCTCTCTTTCTCTTTCTCTCTTTCTCTGTCTCTCTCTCTCCTCTGATTCTGCAGATCATAAAATAGCCAGCCGGGACGAAGAAGGAAGGAAGGCTGCAAGGACGGCCTCACAAATCTCACACAAACACTTCAATAGATAACTCCTCTTCTCCTTTCTCCCTCTCCCTTAACTCTATCGCTCTCTCTCTCTCTCTCTCACATACTTCCTTTCAACTATTCATCCAGCCATTTCAGTCGTTCATTACAGAAAAAATTCTCGCTGACTCTTACACTCTAGGACTGCATGGAACTCACACACACACGCTTAAGTACGCACGCACACACAATGTAGCGAGAGAGAGAGAGAGAGAGAGAGAGAGAGAGAGAGAGAGAGAGAGAGAGAGAGAGAGAGAGAGAGAGAGAGAGAGAGAGAGAGAGAGAGAGAGAGAGAGAGAGAGAGAGAGAGAGAGAGAGAGAGAGAGAGAGAGAGAGAGAGAGAGAGAGAGAGAGAGAGAGAGAGAGAGAGAGAGAGGATCTAGGCCTGGAGACTAACACAGGACTAATAATACCGACAAGAGGATCTAGGCCTGGAGACTAACACAGGACTAATAATACCGACAAGAGGATCTAGGCCTGGAGACTAACACAGGACTAATAATACCGACAGGAGGATCTGGGCCTGGAGACTAACACAGGACTAATAATACCGACAAGAGGATCTGGGCCTGGAGACTAACACAGGACTAATAATACCGACAAGAGGATCTGGGCCTGGAGACTAACAATAAGAAACACCATTGTGAGGTTGAGA
>NW_028164874.1:0-74995 GCF_964263955.1 Coregonus lavaretus
CAGGGATTTCACCATGAGGCCAACTGTGACTTTAAAACAGTTACAGAGTTTAATGGCTGTGATAGGAGAAAACTGAGGATGGCTCAACAACATTGTAGTTATTTTTTTATTTTTTTTTATTTCACCTTTATTTAACCAGGTAAGCCAGTTGAGAACAAGTTCTCAATTACAACTGCGACCTGGCCAAGATAAAGCAAAGCAGTGCGATAAAAACAACACAGAGTTACATATGGGGTAAAAAACATAAAGTCAAAAATACAACAGAAAATATATATACAGTGTGTGCAAATGTAGCAAGTTGTCACGCGTGCTGTAGGTGGGTGTAGTGGTGGAATCAAACGCAGAACACCGAAGGATAGTCCAAACAACTTTAGTAATTCTCCAAACAGGAAAAATGACAACACTTGCCCGAAGGCAAAAATACGCACAAAGGCGAAATAGCAAAAAGCGCACTAACAGGTGCGTAACGCTCCAACGCAGTGGAGGAAAGCTCAACCGAGCGAAAGGGCGAAAATAAGCCCAACACACGACAGACCAAAATCAATAACACACAACACTAGACAAACACAACGAGAAACTTATAGGACACTGATTACGCTAAACGAGAACAGGTGTGACAACAACCAGACAAAAGCAAACGAACATGAAACATACAACGGTGGCAGCTAGTATTCCGGAGACAACGAACGCCGAAGCCTGCCCGAACAAGGGAGAGAGGCAGCCTCGGCCGAAACCGTGACAGTACCCCCCCCTTGACGTGCGGCTCCAGACGTGCGCCGACTCCGGCCTCGGGGACGACCCGGAGGATGCGGAGCAGGGTGCGTCGGGTGCCCACGATGGAATTCCGTCAGGAGAGACGGGTCCAAAATGTCTCTCCTCGGCACCCAGCACCGCTCCTCCGGACCGTACCCCTCCCACTCCACTAGATACTGGAGACCCCCCATCCGACGTCTCGAATCCAAGATGGACCTCACGGAGTACGCCGGTGCCCCCTCGATGTCCAATGGGGGCAGAGGAGTCTCCCTGATCTCACTTTCTTGGAGTGGGCCAGCTACCACCGGCCTGAGAAGGGACACATGGAACGAGGGGTTAATACTTTTATATTCAACAGGTAGTTGTAATTTATAACACACCTCGTTCAACCTTCCCAGGACTTTAAATGGCCCTACAAACCGCCGACCCAGTTTCCGACAGGGCAGGCGGAGGGGCAGGTTTTTGGTAGAGAGCCAGACTCGATCACCAGGTGCGTACACCGGTCCCTCACTGCGGTGGAGATCGGCGCTCGCCTTATGACGTCGGAGGGCCCGCTGCAGGTGGACGTGTGCAGCGTTCCATGTCTCCTCCGAGCGCCGCGCCCACTCATCCACCGCAGGAGCCTCGATCTGGCTCTGCTGCCAAGGTGCCAGAACCGGCTGGTACCCTAACACACATTGGAAAGGGGTTAGGTTAGTGGAGGAATGGCGTAGGGAATTCTGGGCCATTTCGGCCCAGGGAACGTACCTTGCCCACTCCTCCGGCCGGTCCTGGCAGTATGTTCTAAGAAACCTACCCACATCCTGGTTCACACGTTCCACCTGCCCATTACTCTCCGGGTGGTAACCCGAGGTGAGGCTCACCGAGACCCCCAACCGCTCCATAAAAGCTCTCCAGACTCTGGAGGTAAATTGGGGACCCCGATCAGACACAATATCCTCGGGTACCCCGTAGTGCCGGAACACATGGGTGAATAGGGCTTCGGCAGTTTGCAGGGCGGTGGGAAGGCCCGGCATGGGGAGCAAACGACAGGCCTTAGAAAACCGGTCCACAACGACCAGTATAGTGGTATTCCCCTGTGAAGGAGGAAGGTCATTAAGGAAATCCACCGAGAGGTGGGACCATGGTCGTTGTGGAACGGGCAGGGGTAGTAACTTACCCCTAGGCAGATGTCTAGGCGCCTTACACTGGGCGCACACCGAGCAGGAGGAAACATAAACCCTCACATCCCTTGCCAACGTGGGCCACCAGTACTTGGCACTAAGACAGTGCACTGTCCGGCCGATACCCGGGTGTCCAGAGGAGGGTGACGTGTGAGCCCAATAGATCAATCCATCCCGAACCTCGAGCGGAACATACTTCCGACCCTCCGGGCATTGTGGTGGACTAGGGTCGGTGCGTAACGCCCGCTCGAGCTCAGCATCGACCTCCCACACTACCGGTGCCACCAGACACGACTCCGGCAGTATGGGAGTGGGCTCCACGGACCTCTCCTCCGTGTCATACCGCCGAGACAGCGCATCTGCCTTACCGTTCTGTGACCCAGGGATGTACGTGATCTTAAATGTAAACCGGGTCAAGAACATATTCCATCTAGCCTGCCGAGGGTTTAGCCTCCTCGCTGCCCGGATGTACTCCAGGTTACGGTGGTCCGTCAAAATGAGGAAAGGGTGTTGTGCCCCCTCAAGCCAGTGCCTCCACACCTTTAGGGCCTGTACCACGGCTAACAGCTCCCTGTCCCCTACGTCATAGTTTCGCTCCGCCGGACTGAGCTTCTTGGAATAGAAGGCACAGGGGCGGAGTTTAGGTGGCGCGCCTGACCGTTGTGAAAGCACGGCTCCTTTACCGGCCTCAGACGCGTCCACCTCTACCTGAAATGGTAAAGAGGGATCCGGATGCGCCAGCACTGGAGCCGAGGTAAACAGGTCCTTCAGCCTCCCAAATGCCCTGTCCGCCTCGGCAGACCACTGCAGACGCACCGGGCCCCCCTTCAAGAGAGACGTGATGGGAGCTGCCACCTGTCCAAAACCCCGGATAAACCTCCGGTAGTAATTCGCAAACCCCCAAAACTGCTGCACCTCCTTCACAGTGGTTGGTGTTTGCCAATTACGCACGGCTGACACCCGGTCTACCTCCATCTTCACCCCTGACGCAGACAACTGATACCCCAAAAAGGAGACCGACTCCTGGAAAAACAGACACTTCTCTGCCTTAACATACAGGTCGTGCTCCACCAGCCTCCGCAACACTCTGCGCACCAGGGCCACATGCTCGACACGGGTAGGCGAGTACACGAGAATGTCATCTATGTACACCACGACCCCCTGCCTCTGCATGTCCCTGAAGATCTCATCCACGAATGATTGGAAAACTGACGGAGCGTTCATCAACCCGTATGGCATGACAAGATACTCGTAATGGCCCGAGGTGGTACTAAAGGCTGTCTTCCATTCATCGCCCTCCCTGATGCGTACCCAGTTGTACGCGCTCCTGAGATCTAATTTAGTGAAGAAACGTGCCCCATGCAAGGACTCAGTCATGGTCGCAATCAGCGGGAGTGGATAACTGTACTTCACCGTGATCTGATTGAGACCACGGTAATCGATGCACGGGCGTAAACCACCATCCTTCTTCTTCACAAAAAAGAAACTCGAGGACGCAGGGGAAGTGGAAGGCCGTATGTCTCCTGAGTGGCGCAGTGGTCTAAGGCACTGCATCGCAGTGCTAACTGTGCCACTAGATCCTGGTTCGAATCCAGGCTCTGTCGCAGCCGGCCGTGACCGGGAGACTCATGGGCGGCGCACAATTGGCCCAGCGTCGTCCAGGGTAGGGGAGGGAATGGCCGGCAGGGATGTAGCTCAGTTGATAGAGCATGGCGTTTGCAACGCCAGGGTTGTGGGTTCGATTCCCACGGGGGGCCAGTATAAAAAAAAAAAATGTATTCACTAACTGTAAGTCGCTCTGGATAAGAGCGTCTGCTAAATGACTAAAATGTAATGTAAATGTATGTATCCTTGTCTCAGAGATTCGTCTATGTAAGTCTCCATAGCTTTCTTCTCCTCCTGAGACAGAGGATACACATGGCTCCGTGGGAGCGCAGCTCCTGCCTGGAGGTCTATCGCACAATCTCCCTGCCTATGGGGCGGCAACTGCGTCGCCCTCGACTTACTAAACGCAATAGCCAAATCCCCATACTCAGGGGGAACGTGCAATGCGGGCACCTGGTTTGGACTCTCCACCGAGGTAGCCCCTATGGAAACGCCTAAACATCTACCCACACACTGGGCAGACCACTCCATCAGAGCCCTCTCCTGCCACGAAATAGATGGGTTATGGGTACTCAACCAGGGCATGCCCAGCACCACCGGATACGCAGGAGAGTCAATCAGAAATAGCTGAATCATCTCCTGATGACCCCCCTGCGCACACATCCTAAGTGGCGCAGTGACCTCCCTGATCAAGCCCGCACCCAACGGACGGCTATCTAGGGCATGAACGGGGAAAGGGACATCAACAGGAAGAAGGGGAATCCCTAAAGCTAAACAAAACTTCTTATCAATAAAATTCCCAGCCGCGCCTGAATCTACCAGCGCCTTATGCTGGGAATGAGGTGCTACCTGTGGAAAACTCACAGGCATACAGAAATGTGCAACAGAGAGCTCTGGGTGAGTGGGGCGCCTACTCACCTGGAAGGAATCCCCAGTGCGGGACCTGTCGTCCTCTCCCCTAGGAGGCCATCCCCAGCACCTAGCCGCGGTGTGTCCTCCCGACCACAGTTGGTGCAGGGGATGGACCCCCTAGTAAGCCGACCCCTCCTCTCTCTAGCGCCAGCGCCCCCGAGCTCCATGGGACACGGCTCGGAGGCGCTGGAGGGTGAAATGGACGGACCCCCCTCGGGACGTCCGCGGGTAGCTAGTAGGTTATCCAGCCTGATGGACATGTCGACCAACTGGTCGAACGAGAGGCTGGTGTCCCTACAAGCCAGCTCCCGACGGACGTCCTCTCGTAGACTACATCTGTAGTGATCGACGAGAGCCCGATCATTCCACCCTGCATCTGCCGCTAGAGTACGGAATTCGAGGGCAAACTCTTGGGCACTCCTCCTCCCCTGCCGGAGGAAGACCAGACGCTCCCCCGCCGCTTTCCTCTCCGGGGGATGGTCAAACACCGCCCTGAAGCGGCGGGAGAACTCGTCGTACGTGATGGTGTCCGCGTCGATCCTCCTCCACTCCGCGTTGGCCCATTCCAATGCCTTCCCGGAAAGGCAGGAGATCAGGGCGGACACGCTCTCATGTCCCGAGGGCGCCGGGTGCACGGTGGCCAGGTACAGCTCCACCTGGAGAAGGAATCTCTGACACCCGGCCGCGGTTCCATCGTAGGCCCTCGGGAGCGAGAGTCGGACTCCTCGGGGTTCCGGTGCGGGAATGGGCGGACTTGCCGATGGTGCTGGCAGGGAGGGTGGCGGTGGAGGCGTTCCCCAGCCTCGGATGGTGGTGATCACCTCATGCAGTGCGGTCCCCATCTGCAAGATCTGGTCCCGTTGTTCCCGGACCTGGTCCTCCAGCGTCGTCTGGGCTGCTGCGGCTCCTGCTGATTCCATTATTGGTGTGTTATTCTGTCACGCGTGCTGTAGGTGGGTGTAGTGGTGGAATCAAACGCAGAACACCGAAGGATAGTCCAAACAACTTTAGTAATTCTCCAAACAGGAAAAATGACAACACTTGCCCGAAGGCAAAAATACGCACAAAGGCGAAATAGCAAAAAGCGCACTAACAGGTGCGTAACGCTCCAACGCAGTGGAGGAAAGCTCAACCGAGCGAAAGGGCGAAAATAAGCCCAACACACGACAGACCAAAATCAATAACACACAACACTAGACAAACACAACGAGAAACTTATAGGACACTGATTACGCTAAACGAGAACAGGTGTGACAACAACCAGACAAAAGCAAACGAACATGAAACATACAACGGTGGCAGCTAGTATTCCGGAGACAACGAACGCCGAAGCCTGCCCGAACAAGGGAGAGAGGCAGCCTCGGCCGAAACCGTGACACAAGTTATGGAGGTAAGGCAATAAATAGGCTATAGTGCAAAATAATTACAATAGTATTAACACTGGAATGCTTGATGTGCAAGAGATTATGTGCAAATAGAGATACTGGGGTGCAAAAGAGAAAAAGAGTTACTCCACAATACTAACCTAATTGACAGAGTGAAAATAAGGAAGCCTGTACAGAACACAAATATTCCAAAACATGCATCCTGTTTGCAACAAGGCACTACAGTAATACAGCAAAAATGGGGCAAAGCAATTAACTTTTTGTCCTGAATATAAAGTGTTATTTGGTATTTATCATCAGATACTCCTCCTGGGGTCCACATGAAACATGACATAATACATGCACATTTCAATACAAGCTACTGGATATAAAATGGCTGTCTTTTCAATGTCCCCTTTGTGCAGTGTTCTGTTTGCAAATCTAATACAACACATTACTGAATACCACTCTTCATATTTTCAAGCATAGTGGTGTCTGCGTCATGTTATGGCTATGCTTGTAATCGTTAAAGACTGGGGAGTTTTTCAGGATATAAAATAAACGGAATGGAGCTAAGCACAGGCAAAATCCTAGAGGAAAACCTGGTTCAGTCTGCTTTCCACCAGACACTGGGAGATTAATTAACCTTTCAGCTTTCCAGGTGTGGAAAGCTCTTAGAGACTTACCCAGAAAGACTCACAGCTGTAATCGCTGCCAAAGGCGATTCTAACATGTATTTACTCACAGGTGTGAATACTTATGTAAATTAGATATTTCTGTATTTACTGTTCTATAAATTTGCAAACATTTATAAAAACATGTTTTCACTTTGTCATTGACCTTGAGAAAACAACTAGACTAAGCTAGCTAGCGGTTTACAGCTGCAACGGAAAAGCTGTTGTTTACAAATGCACCAGAAGTTCTCTGGGGTTCCAGAGTTCACTTCCGCTCCTCCTCAAAAAGCCATTAAAAAAGGTTTATAACCAAACAAGAATTGCCTTTCTCTGGAAATGCTGTTTGATATATGGATGTATTGAAAGTCCATTAGCCTGAAATCCAGAGCGATTTACAGGAGCAATTAGGGTTAAGTGCCTTGCTCAAGGGCACATCGACAGATTTTTCACCTAGTCGGCTCAACGCTCTTAACCACTAAGCTACCTGCCGCCCCACACCATGATAGTAAAAAATAGAGGCATGTGAAGGACAACCAGAACCATGGGCTTGTTGGACGCTAAGCCGACTTGTCCTACACTGTCACATTGTCACCACAGACCAGAGAGAGGATGTTGGGTGTGCTAAGCTGGGATCGCCTGGGCAGAGATGCTCTCTATGCTGGAAGAGAGGTTCACGGTGGCTCTATCTCTCTAGCAGCTCTACCTCTGTGATGTTGATGCCTTTAAACAGCTCCAGGTGCTTCAGGCTCTCACCAGGCTCATGTAATAATGTCACACACACACACACACACACACACACACACACACACACACACACACACACAGGGTCTCATGCTTACTTAATGTCTAGCTGGGCAGCTTTACCCGTGGGGCGGAGCTACCCACCACCATGCCATGGAGGGGACTGCAGAGGTGACTCTCAGCACTGCCTTGGCCTTTAGACTCAGCAGGAGGCCCCTCAGCTCTCAGCTTAGATACTGGGTTTAAAAACCAAAACCAACAACACGGAGGCATTAGCGTAAACTGTTTGAAAACATAAAAATATTCCACACACAGAAGCATCTACAGGCCGGTGGCTTTAATGTCGGAAAACTGAAATTTCTACCAGCATGTCACCTATGCAACTAGTGGTGAAAAAAACTCTAGATCACTTGTACTCCATAGACAGAGACGCATACAAAGCTCTCCCTCAACCTACATTTGGAAAATCAGACCACTATACTCATAACGTCTGCTTACAAGCAAAAACTCAATATGGAAGTGGTCCGATGAAGCGGACACTAAGCTACAGGACAGTGCATCGACGAAGTCGTCCCCACAGTGACCGTACGTACATATCCCAACCAGAAGCCATGGATTACAGGCAACATCCGCACTGACCTAAAGGCTGCCGCTTTCAATGAGCAGGACACTAATCTCGGTGCTTATAAGAAATACCGCTACGCCCTCCGATGAATAATCAAACAGGCAAAGCTTCAATACAGGACCAAAGATCAAATCCTACTACACCGGCTCAGACACTTGTTGGATGTGGCAGGGCTTGCAAACTATCACGGATTTCAAAGGGAAACCCAGCCACGAGCTGTCCAGTGATGAGAGCCTGCCAGACGAGCGAAATACCTTATATGCGTGCTTTGAGGCAAGCAACACTGAACTATGCATGAGGGCCCCAGCTGTTCCGTGATGACTGTGTGATCTCCGTAGCCGATGTGAGTAAAACTTTAAACAGGTTAACATTCACAAGGCCGCAAGGCCAGACGGAATACCAGGATGCGTACTCAGAGCATGTGCTGACCATTGGCAATTATCTTCACTGACAATTTCAACCTCTCCCTGGTCCACTCTGTAATACCTACATGTTTCAAGCATACCACCATAGTCAATGTGCCCAAGAACGCCAAGTTAACCTGTATAAATGACTTTTGCCCCATAGCACTCATATCTGTAGACATTAAATACTTTGAAAGGCTGGTCATGGCTCACATCAACACCATTATCCGAGACACCCTGGACCCACTCCAATTGGCATACTGCCAGAACAGATCCACTGATGACACAATCTCTATTGCACCCCACACTGCCCTTTCCCACCTGGACAAAAGGAACACCTACGTGAGAATGCTGTTCATTGACTACAGCTCAGTGTTCAACACCATATTGTCCTCTAAGCTCATCACTAAGCTAAGGACTCTGGGATGAAACACCTCCCCCTGCAACTGGATCCTGGACTTCCTGACGGGCCGCCCCCAGGTGGTGAGGGTAGGCAACAACACATCCGCCACGCTGACCCTCAACACGGGGGCCTCTCAGGGATGAGTGCTTAGTCCCCTCCTGTACTCCCTGGTCACCCACGACTGCACGACTTCAACACCACCATTACGTTTGCAGATGATACGACGGTGGTAGGCCTGATCATCGATGACGATGAGACAGCCTACAGGGAGGAGGTCAGAGACCTGGTAGTGAGGTTCCAGGACAACAACCTCTCCCTCAACGTCAGCAAGACAAAGGAGCTGATCGTGGACTACAGGAAACGGACGGACAAGAGCTTCAAGTTACTTGAAAAAGAAACTATCAGGGTCCAAACGAGATCCCTGCCATCCACGACCTCTATACAAGGTGTTGTCAGAGGAAGGCCCTAACAATTGTCAAAGACTCCAGCCATCTTACTGTAGTCATAGACTGTTATCTCTACTATCGCATGGCAAGCGGTACCGATGCACCAACAGGGCTCTGAACAGCTTCTACCCCCAAGCCATAAGACTGCTAAATAGTTAGTTAAATAGTTAACCAAATAGCTACCCAGACTATCTGCATTGACCTTTTTTGCCCTAATCTCTTTAGACTCATCACATACGCTGCTGCTACTGTTTATTATCTATCCTGTTGCCTAGTCACTTTATCCCTACCTACAGTGCATTCGGAAAAAATTCTGACACCTTGACTTTTTCCACATTATGTTACGTTACAGCCTTATTCTGAAATTGATTTTTTAAAAATATTTTCCTCATCAATCTTCACATAATACCACATTATGACTAAGCAAAAACAGGTTTTTAGAAATTTTGCAAATGTATTAAAAAGAAAAAACTGAAATATCACATTTACATACAGTCCCAGTCAAAAGTTTGGACACACCTACTCATTCAAGGTATTTTCTATTTTTACTATTTTCTACATTGTAGAATAATAGTGAAGACATCAAAACTATGAAATAACACATATGGAATCATGTAGTAACCAAAACATTTTTTAACAAAAACTATATTTTATATTTGAGATTCTTCAAATAGCCACCCTTTGCCTTGATGACAGCTTTGCACACTTTTTGAATTTTCTCAACCAGCTTCCACTGGAATGCTTTTCCAACAGTCCTGAAGGAGTTCGCACATATGCTGAGCACTTGTTGGATGTTTTTCCTTCACTCTACCGTCTGACTCATCCCAAACCATCTCAATTGGGTTGAGGTCAGGGGATTGTGGAGGCCAGGTCATCTGATGCACAACTCCATCTCTCTCCTTCTTGGTAAAATAGCCCTTACACAGCCTGGAGGTGTGTTGGGTCATTGTCCTGTTGAAAAACAAATGATATTTGGACTCCAGACCAAAGGACACATTTCCACCGGTCTAAGGTCCATTGCTCGTGTTTCTTGGCCCAAGCAAGTCTCTTCTTCTTATTGATGTCCTTTAGTAGTGGTTTCTTTGCAGCAATTCGACCATGAAGCCCTTATTCACACAGTCTCCTCTGAACTGTTGATGTTGAGATGCGTCTGTGACTTGAACTCTGTGAAGCATTTATTTGGGCTGCAATTTCTGAGGCTTGTATCTCTAATGAACTTATCCTCTGCAGCAAAGGTAACTCTGGGTCTTCCATTCCTGTGGCAGTCCTCATGAGAGCCAGTTTCATCATAGCGCTTGATGGTTTTTGCGACTGCACTTGAAGAAACTTAAGTACTTGAAATGTTCTGTATTGACTGACCTTCATGTCTTCAAGTAATGATGGACTGTCGTTTCTCTTTGCTTATTTGAGCTGTTCTTGCCATAATATGGACTTGGTCTTTTACCAAATAGGTCTACAGATGAAGTCGGAAGTTTACATACACTTAGGTTGGAGTCATTAAAACTCGTTTTTCAACCACTCCACAAATTTCTTGTTAACAAACTATAGTTTTGGCAAGTCGGTTAGGACATCTACTTTGTGCATGACACAAGTCATTTTTTCAACAATTGTTTACAGACAGATTATTTCACTTATAATTCACTGTATCACAATTCCAGTGGGTCAGAATTTACATACACTAAGTTGACTGTGCCTTTAAACAGCTTGGAAAAATCCAGAAAATGATGTCATGGCTTTAGAAGCTTCTGATAGGCTAATTGACATCATTTGAGTCAATTGGAGGTGTACCTGTGGATGTATTTCAAGGCCTACCTTCAAACTCAGTGCTTCTTTGCTTGACATCATGGGAAAATGAACAGAAATCAGCCAAGACCTCAGAAAAAAATTGTAGACCTCCACAAGCCTGGTTCATCCTTGGGAGCAATTTCCAAACGCCTGAAGGTACCACGTTCATCTGTACAAACAATAGTACGCAAGTATAAACACCATGGGACCACGCAGCCGTCATACCACTCAGGAAGGAGACGCGTTCAATCCCAGAACAACAGCAAAGGACCTTGTGAAGACAAAAAGTATCTATATCCACAGTAAAACGAGTCCTATATCGACATAACCTGAAAGGCCACTCAGCAAAGAAGAAGCCACTGCTCCAAAACCGCCATAAAAAAAGCCAGACTACGGTTTGCAACTGCACATGGGGACAAAGATCGTACTTTTTTGAGAAATGTCCTCTGGTCTGGTGAAACGAAAATAGAACTGTTTGGCCATAATGACCATCGTTATGTTTGGAGGAAAAAGGGGGAAGGCTTGCAAGCCGAAGAACACCATCCCAACCGTGAAGCACGGGGGTGGCAGCATCATGCTGTGGGGGTGCTTTGCTGCAGGAGGGACTGGTGTACTTCACAAAATAGATGGCATCATGAGGAAGGAAAATGACGTGGATATATTGAAGCAACATCTCAAGACATCACTCAGGAAGGTAAAGCTTGGTCGCAAATGGGTCTTCCGAATTGACAATGACCCCAAGCATACTTCCAAAGTTGTGGCAAAATGGCTTAAGGACAACAAAGTCAAGGTATTGGAGTGGCCATCACAAAGCCCTGACCTCAATCCTATAGAAAATGTGTGGGCAGAACTGAAAAAGCGTGTGCGAGCAAGGAGGCCTACAAACCTGACTCAGTTACACCAGCTCTGTCAGGAGGAATGGGCCAAAATTCACCCAACTTATTGTGGGAAGCTTTGTGGAAGGCTACCCGAAACGTTTGACCCAAGTTAAACAATTTAAAGGCAATGCTACCAAATACTAATTGAGTGTATGTAAACTTCTGACCCACTTGGAATGTGATGAAATAAATAAAAGCTGAAATAAATCATTCTCTACTATTATTCTGACATTTCACATTCTTAAAATATAGTGGTGATCCTAACTGACCTAAAACAGGGAATTGTTACTAGGATTAAATGTCAGGAATTGTGAAAAACTGAGTTGAAATGTATTTGGCTAAGGTGTAAGTAAACTTCCGACTTCAACTGTATCTTCTGTATCCCCCCCACCTTGTCACAACACAACTGATAGGCTCAAACACATTAAGAAGGGAAGAAAATCCACAAATTAACTTTTAAGAAGGCACACCTGTTAATTGAAATGCATTCCAGGTGACTACCTCATGAAGATGGTTCAGAGAATGCCAAGAGTGTGCAAAGCTGTCATCAAGGCAAAGGGTGTCTATTTGAAGAATCTCAAATATAAAATACATTTGATTTGTTTAAAAACATTTTGGTTACTACATTATCCCGTATGTGTTATTTCATAGTTTTGATGTCTTCACTATTATTCCACAATGTAAAAATGTGTACAAATATAGAAAAACCCTGGAATGAGAAGGTGTGTCCAAACTTTTGACTGGTAGTGTAAGTATTCAGACACTTTACTCAGTACTTTTTTGAAGCCCTTTGGCAGTCATTGACTACAGCTCAGCATTCAACACCATAGTGCCCTCAAAGCTCATCACTAAGCTAAGGATCCTGGGACTAAACACCTCCCTCTGCAACTGGATCCTGGACTTCCTGACGGGCCGCCCCCAGGTGGTAAGGGTAGGTAACAACACATCTGCCACACTGATCCTCAACACGGGGGCCCCTCAGGGGTGCGTGCTCAGTCCCCTCCTGTACTCTCTGTTCACCCATGACTGCATGGCCAGGCACGACTCCAACACCATCATTAAGTTTGCCGACGACACAACAGTGGTAGGCCTGATCACCGACAACGATGAGACAGCCTATAGGGAGGAGGTCAGAGATCTGGCCGTGTGGTGCCAGGACAACAACCTCTCCCTCAACGTGACCAAGACAAAGGAGATGATTGTGGACTACAGGAAAAAAAAGAGGACTGAGCACGCCCCCATTCTCATCGACGGGGCTGTAGTGGAACAGGTTGAGAGCTTCAAGTTCCTTGGTGTCCACATCACCAACGAACTATCATGGTCCAAACACACCAAGACAGTCGTGAAGAGGGCACGACAAAGCCTATTCCCCCTCAGGAGACTAAAAAGATTTGGCATGGGTCCTCAGATCCTCAAAAAATTCTACAGCTGCACCATCGAGAGCATCCTGACTGGTTGCATCACCGCCTGGTATGGCAACTGCTTGGCCTCTGACCGCAAGGCACTACAGAGGGTAGTGCGTACGGCCCAGTACATCACTGGGGCAAAGCTCCCTGCCATCCAGGACCTCTATACCAGGCGGTGTCAGAGGAAGGCCCTCAAAATTGTCAAAGACTCCAGTCACCCTAGTCATAGACTGTTCTCTCTGCTACCGCACGGCAAGCGGTACCGGAGTGCCAAGTCTAGGTCCAAAAGACTTCTCAACAGCTTCTACCCCCAAGCCATAAGACTCCTGAACAGCTAATCATGGCTACCCGGACTATTTGCACTGCCCCCCCACCCCATCCTTTTTACGCTGCTGCTACTCTGTTAAGTATTTATGCATAGTCACTTTAACTCTACCCACATGTACATATTACCTCAACTAGCCGGTGCCCCCGCACATTGACTATGCAACGGTACCCCCCTGTATATATAGCCTCCCTACTGTCACTTTATTCTATTGTATATATAGCCTCCCTACTGTCACTTTATTTTTTACTTCTGCTCTTTTTTTTCTCAACACTTTTTTGTTGTTGTTTTATTCTTACTTTTTTGTTTAAAATAAATGCACTGTTGGTTAAGGGCTGTAAGTAAGCATTTCACTGTAATGTCTGCACCTGTTGTATTCGGCGCATGTGACCAATAAAATTTGATTTGATTTGATTTGATTTGATTACAGACTCGCGTCTTCTTGGGTATGACGCTACAAGCTTGGCACACCTGTATTTGGGGAGTTTCTCCCATTCTTCTCTGCAGATCCTCTCAAGCTCTGTCAGGTTGGATGGGGAGCGTCGCTGCACAGCTATTTTCAAGTCTTTCCAGAGATGTTAGATCGGGTTCAGGCCAAAGCGTTCAATCTTGGTTTCATCAGACCAGACAATCTTGTTTCTCATTGTCTGAGAGTCCTTTAGGTGCCTTTTGGCAAAGTCCAAGCGGTCTGTCATGTGCCTTTTATTGAGGAGTGGCTTCCGTCTGGCAACTCTACCATAAAGGCCTGATTGGTGGAGTGCTGCAGAGATGGTTGTCCTTCTGGAAGGTTCTCCCATCTCCATAGACGAACTCTGGAGCTCTGTCAGAGTGACCATCGGGTTCTTGGTCACCTCCCTGACCAAGACCTTTCTCCCCCGATTGCTCAGTTTGGCCGGGCGGCCATTGGTGGTTTCAAACTTCTTCAATTTAAGAATGATGTAGGCCACTATGTTCTATGGGACCTTCAATGCTGCAGAAATGTTTTGGTACCCTTCCCCAGATCTGTGCCTCGACACAATCCTGTGTCGGAGCTCTACGGACAATTCTTTCGACCTCATGGCTTGGTTTTTCCTCTGACATGCACTGTCAACTGTGGGACCTTATATAGACAGGTTTGTGCCTTTCCAAATCATGTCCAATCAATTTAATTTACCACAGGTGGACTCCATTCAAGTTGTATAAACATCTCAAGGATTATCAATGGAAATATGATTTACCTGAGCTCAATTTCGAGTCTCATAGCAAAGGGTCTGAATACTTATGTAAATAAGGTATTTCTGTTTTTTATTTTGAATACATTTGCAAAATTGTCTACAAACCTGTTTTCACTTCGTCATTATGGGGTATTGTGTGTAGATTCATGTGGAAATTTGTTTATTTAATCAATTTTAGAATAAGGCTGTAACGTAAAAAAATATGGAAAAAGGTGAAGGAGTCTGAATACTTTCCGAATGCACTGTATAATGTGTGTACACATCTACCTGAATTGCCTCGTACCCCTGCACATCGACTCGGTACTGCTACCCCGGGTATACAACCAAGTTATCGTTACTCATTGTGTGTTTATTCCTTGGTAATTTCCCCACTGTATCTACCTCAATTGCCTCGTACCCCTGCACATGGACTCGGTACTGGTACCCCGTTTATACAGTAACTCATTGTGTTTTTATTCCTTGTGCTGTTATTATTATTTATTTATTTTCTACAATTTACTTTCTCTCTGCGTTGTTGGGAAGGGCCCGTAAGCATTTACATTTTAGTCTACACCTGTTGTTTACAAAGCATGTGAGAAATACAATTTGATTTGATTTTACATTATGTACCTCTCCAAACCTAGAAACAGAGAACACAAGCATCCATATTGTTAGTACCCCTCCAAAGCCTTTGAAAACAAAAAAAACATACAACACAAAAGCATCCATGTACCTCTCCTAACGTAGAAATACACCACACAGAAGTCTACCATAGAACCTCTCCTAACCTAGAAATACACCACACAGAAGTCTACCATATAACCTCTCCTAACCTAGAAATACACCACACAGAAGTCTACCATATAAACTCTCCTAACCTAGAAATACACCACACAGAAGTCCACCATAGAACCTCTCCTAACCTAGAAATACACCACACAGAAGTCTACCATATAACCTCTCCTAACCTAGAAATACACCACACAGAAGTCTACCATAGAACCTCTCCTAACCTAGAAATACACCACACAGAAGTCTACCATATAACCTCTCCTAACCTAGAAATACACCACACAGAAGTCTACCATAGAACCTCTCCTAACCTAGAAATACACCACACAGAAGTCTACCATAGAACCTCTCCTAACCTAGAAATACACCACACAGAAGTCTACCATAGAACCTCTCCTAACCTAGAAATACACCACACAGAAGTCTACCATAGAACCTCTCCTAACCTAGAAATACACCACACAGAAGTCTACCATAGAACCTCTCCTAACCTAGAAATACACCACACAGAAGTCTACCATATAACCTCTCCTAACCTAGAAATACACCACACAGAAGTCTACCATAGAACCTCTCCTAACCTAGAAATACACCACACAGAAGTCTACCATATAACCTCTCCTAACCTAGAAATACACCACACAGAAGTCTACCATAGAACCTCTCCTAACCTAGAAATACACCACACAGAAGTCTACCATAGAACCTCTCCTAACCTAGAAATACACCACACAGAAGTCTACCATAGAACCTCTCCTAACCTAGAAATACACCACACAGAAGTCTACCATAGAACCTCTCCTAACCTAGAAATACACCACACAGAAGTCTACCATAGAACCTCTCCTAACCTAGAAATACACCACACAGAAGTCTACCATAGAACCTCTCCTAACCTAGAAATACACCACACAGAAGTCTACCATAGAACCTCTCCTAACCTAGAAATACACCACACAGAAGTCTACCATAGAACCTCTCCTAACCTTTTTGAGAACAACAGAAATGAACAATGTTCAAATCTTCTCTTTTTATCTTCTCATATTTTCTTGAGAAAACAAACAAAACATGTTTATGTGTCCACTTCTCCTGCTGAGTCTTTCCCTGTTTAAAGGATCTGGAAAGCTGTTCAATGGTCATTTCAACGCTTGATACAAATTGATTATGGAAGAATATAATTTATAAATGCTTCATGAGCTTAACACAACTGTCCTACCATATCATAACCCAACACATAAGGTTTTGTTACTCCATTCTTTCACGTGGCAGTGCTGCCATTTTCTGAAAAATGAATACCAGATTGGACATTTAATTAATTATAAAGAGCGACTTGGGTGTCACGGCTCAGAGCCTGTTCACTTGGAGTATCCTGGTCTCCATGGGGCACCATCAGCCCACCATGGGGCCGCATTTGTGAGTGTTTGTGTGTGTGGTGTCATTTCTCCTCCAGCGATTACATTATGCCCAAGACAACTGACCTCTTATGTACTGTAGGATACTGCTTCATCACCCTCTCCTCTCTTCTCTTCTCCCTCTCTTCTCCGTCTCATCTCCTCTCCTCTCTTCCCATCCCCTCTCCCCTCCTCTCCTCTCAGCTCCTCTCCTCTCCTCTCCTGCCCTCTAATCTCCTCTCCTCTCCTCTCCCCTCCTTTCCTCTCCTCTCCTCTCTTCTCCCTCTCAGCTCCTCTCCTCTCCACTCCTCTCCTCTCTTCTCCTTTCCTCTCCTTTCCTCCCATCCCCTCTCCCCTCCTCTCCTCCCATCCCCTCTTCCCTCCTCTCTTCTCCCTCTCAGCTCCTCTCCTCTCTTCTCCCTCTCAGCTCATCTCCTCTCCTTTCCTCTCCTCTCTTCTCCTTTCCTCTCCTTTCCTCCCATCCCCTCTCCTGTCCTCTCTTCTCCCTCTCAGCTCCTCTCCTTTCCTCTCCTCTCCTCTCCCATCCTCTCCTCTCTACTCTCATCTCCCTGCTCCTCTCCTCCCACCCTCCCCTCCTCTCTTCTCTCTCCTCTCCTCTCCTCTCCTCTCCTCTCCTCTCCTCTCCTCTCCTCTCCTCTCCTCTCCTCTCCTCTCCTCTCCTCTCCTCTCCTCTCCTCGCATCTCCTCTCCTCTCCTCTCCTCTCCTCTCCTCTCCTCACCCTGCTCCTCTCCTCACCCTGCTCCTCTCCCCTCCCCTCCTCTCCTCTCCTCTCCTCTCCTCACCCTGCTCCCAATAGCCCAAAGTGGTCTATTCTTCCATTACATTACAGTCATTTAGCATACGCTCTTATCCAGAGCGACTTACAGTTAGTGAGTGCATACATTATTATTATTATTATTTTATTTTATTTTTTTCATACTGGCACCACATGGGAATCGAACCCACAACCCTGGCGTTGCAAACGCCATGCTCTACCAACTGAGCTACATTCTTCAAGCTACACCACGTAGAGAGCCTGTTTAACTTGTAGGGTGATCAAGGGGACCCTAGTTTTCAACTAACAGTGCAAAGTCTGGCAATAATTTTTTTCTGGCGGCAATCAGTGGTGGTTGATTACAGCCAGAATAAACTGGTGTGGAAACAGAGTACCCCAAGTGAATACCTTTTTGACATGTAAAAACATGTTAATTGTATCTCTAGGAGGTAATTGTCTTTGATTACAGTCTTTATGGCTGTAGTCAAGGGTAAAGTCACATGTGGGAACAGACTTTTCTTATCAGTCTATTTCCTTTTTCCAAGGGGAAGGTTTGGTAACAGGGGATGGTTTGGTAACAGGGGATGGTTTGGTAACAGGGGATGGTTTGGTAACAGGGGATGGTTTGGTAACAGGGGATGGTTTGGTAACAGGGGATGGTTTGGTAACAGGGGATGGTTTGGTAACAGGGGATGGTTCGGTAACAGGGGAAGGTTTGGTAACAGGGGATGGTTTGGTAACAGGGGATGGTTTGGTAACAGGGGATGGTTTGGTAACAGGCAAGGTTTGGTAACAGGGGATGGTTTGGTAACAGGGGATGGTTTGGTAACAGGGGATGGTTTGGTAACAGGGGATGGTTTGGTAACAGGGGATGGTTTGGTAACAGGGGATGGTTTGGTAACAGGGGATGGTTTGGTAACAGGGGATGGTTTGGTAACAGGGGATGGTTTGGTAACAGGGGATGGTTTGGTAACAGGGGATGGTTCGGTAACAGGGGAAGGTTTGGTAACAGGGGATGGTTTGGTAACAGGGGATGGTTTGGTAACAGGGGATGGTTTGGTAACAGGCAAGGTTTGGTAACAGGGGATGGTTTGGTAACAGGGGATGGTTTGGTAACAGGGGATGGTTTGGTAACAGGCAAGGTTTGGTAACAGGGGATGGTTTGGTAACAGGGGATGGTTTGGTAACAGGGGATGGTTTGGTAACAGGCAAGGTTTGGTAACAGGGGATGGTTTGGTAACAGGGGATGGTTTGGTAACAGGGGATGGTTTGGTAACAGGGGATGGTTTGGTAACAGGGGAAGGTTCGGTAACAGGTGATGGTTTGGTAACAGGGGATGGTTTGGAAACGGGAAGGTTCGGTAACAGGGGATGGTTTGGTAACAGGGGATGGTTTGGTAACAGGGGATGGTTCGGTAACAGGGGATGATTTGGTAACAGGGGATGGTTTGGTAACAGGGGATGGTTTGGTAACAGGGGATGGTTTGGTAACAGGGGATGGTTTGGTAACAGGGGATGGTTCGGTAACAGGGGAAGGTTTGGTAACAGGGGATGGTTTGGTAACAGGGGATGGTTTGGTAACAGGGGATGGTTTGGTAACAGGCAAGGTTTGGTAACAGGGGATGGTTTGGTAACAGGGGATGGTTTGGTAACAGGGGATGGTTTGGTAACAGGCAAGGTTTGGTAACAGGGGATGGTTTGGTAACAGGGGATGGTTTGGTAACAGGGGATGGTTTGGTAACAGGCAAGGTTTGGTAACAGGGGATGGTTTGGTAACAGGGGATGGTTTGGTAACAGGGGATGGTTTGGTAACAGGGGATGGTTTGGTAACAGGGGAAGGTTCGGTAACAGGTGATGGTTTGGTAACAGGGGATGGTTTGGAAACGGGAAGGTTCGGTAACAGGGGATGGTTTGGTAACAGGGGATGGTTTGGTAACAGGGGATGGTTTGGTAACAGGGGATGATTTGGTAACAGGGGATGATTTGGTAACGGGATGATTTGGTAACGGGGGAAGGTTTGGTAACAGGGGATGGTTTGGTAACAGGGGATGGTTTGGTAACAGGGGATGGTTTGGTAACAGAGTAAAACAAAAACAAATAACACATACATACACACACACACACACAGAAACAGCACAGCTTCCATATAATTAATTTCATATAGATCATATAATTCACTTCACAATAGATCATAGAATTCATTTCATAATAGATCATAGTATTCATACATCATAGATTATAATAATGTAGAGATATCTTACTTGCAGACACATATAGCTGGGTCGACCCCTCCCTACCGCTCGGGGTCCACTGCCCTATGCAACCGCACTCCAACCCAACCCGCTCTGCTCTAGGATCATAGTAGAACATTAATTAATTAACTTTGGGTGTGTTAGGCCTGGGCCAGAAAGACAATCCACAGGACGGCAGACCCCTAGGGCCAGGACAGAGCAGACAGGACAAAGGAGCCAGGACAGAGCAGACAGGACAGAGCAGCCAGGATAGAGCAGCCAGGACAAAGCAGCCAGGACAGAGCAGCCAGGATAGAGCAGACAGGACAAAGCAGCCAGGACAGAGCAGCCAGGATAGAGCAGACAGGACAAAGCAGACAGGATAGAGCAGACAGGATAGAGCAGACAGGACAAAGCAGACAGGATAGAGCAGCCAGGACAGAGCAGACAGGACAAAGCAGCCAGGACAGAGCAGCCAGCATAGAGCAGACAGGACAGAGCAGCCAGGACAGAGCAGCCCAGCATCTAGAAATAGCCTAAAAAGGTGTCTCCCCTAACATTGGCATATTTTCAGTACAGACTCCATTTGTCTTCCTATATTCATTATAAGGCATCCATAATTTATGGAAATCACCCTGTATACCCTTAATCTTGTAATACACCAAAGCTAGTGGTACATAACTTTACATTTCTGCCATTCATTTGTAACATTGTGGGAGGATAACTAGCCTTCCAATTAATGGCAAAAACATTATTTATTTTTATTTTTTATTTTTAGGGGGTAGATCAGCTTTAATATTGCAGATAGATTGTAACTTCCATCAATGTAATTGTCTGCATCACTTCTAATCCCCCATATGTTGTTTTTTTCTTCTTTTTTTTCTCGCATATACTGTATATACACATACACACACATACACATATATATATACACATACACACACATACACATATATATATACACATACACACACATACATACACATATATATGTACACATACACACACATACACATATATATATACACATACACACACATACACACATATATATACACACATACACACATATACATACACATATATATATACACATACACATACATACATACATATATATACACATACACACACATACATATATATATATATATATATATATATATATATATATATATATATATATATATATATATATATACACACACACACACACATACATATATAAATACATACATATCCTTTAAAAACGTATATATTTCCCTTTATTACTTTCCAACCCCACCATCCCCTCCCTAATTGGAGTAAACTAGTGAACAACAATGCTTAGGCCTCTACTTCATGCTTATACATACTATATACATTTTATGGACACAGTCAATTTTACAATAATTCTATTTTGTTTGTTTTTACTCCTGAACTTCCTCCGATCATTTTCATGATGTCCATCTGGTGTGCCTCTATATGCCATATTTTTCTAACTGTGCTCTTTCACAAAAGCTCACAATATATAACCTACAGTGGGGGAAAAAAGTATTTAGTCAGCCACCAATTGTGCAAGTTCTCCCACTTAAAAAGATGAGAGAGGCCTGTAATGTTCATCATTGGTACACGTCAACTATGACAGACAAATTGAGAAAAAAAAATCCAGAAAATCACATTGTAGGATTTTTAATGAATTTATTTGCAAATTATGGTGGAAAATAAGTATTTGGTCACCTACAAACAAGCAAGATTTCTGGCTCTCACAGACCTGTAACTTCCTTTTTAAGAGGCTCCTCTGTCCACTCGTTACCTGTATTAATGGCACCTGTTTGAACTTGTTATCAGTATAAAAGACACCTGTCCACAACCTCAAACAGTCACACTCCAAACTCCACTATGGCCAAGACCAAAGAGCTGTCAAAGGACACCAGAAACAAAATTGTAGACCTGCACCAGGCTGGGAAGACTGAATCTGCAATAGGTAAGCAGCTTGGTTTGAAGAAATCAACTGTGGGAGCAATTATTAGGAAATGGAAGACATACAAGACCACTGATAATCTCCCTCGATCTGGGGCTCCACGCAAGATCTCACCCCGTGGGGTCAAAATGATCACAAGAACGGTGAGCAAAAATCCCAGAACCACACGGGGGATCTAGTGAATGACCTGCAGAGAGCTGGGACCAAAGTAACAAAGCCTACCATCAGTAACACACTACGCCGCCAGGGACTCAAATCCTGCAGTGCCAGACGTGTCCCCCTGCTTAAGCCAGTACATGTCCAGGCCCGTCTGAAGTTTGCTAGAGTGCATTTGGATGATCCAGAAGAGGATTGGGAGAATGTCATATGGTCAGATGAAACCAAAATATAACTTTTTGGTAAAAACTCAACTCGTCGTGTTTGGAGGACAAAGAATGCTGAGTTGCATCCAAAGAACACCATACCTACTGTGAAGCATGGGGGTGGAAACATCATGCTTTGGGGCTGTTTTTCTGCAAAGGGACCAGGACGACTGATCCGTGTAAAGGAAAGAATGAATGGGGCCATGTATCGTGAGATTTTGAGTGAAAACCTCCTTCCATCAGCAAGGGCATTGAAGATGAAAACGTGGCTGGGTCTTTCAGCATGACAATGATCCCAAACACACCGCCCGGGCAACGAAGGAGTGGCTTCGTAAGAAGCATTTCAAGGTCCTGGAGTGGCCTAGCCAGTCTCCAGATCTCAACCCCATAGAAAATCTTTGGAGGGAGTTGAAAGTCCGTGTTGCCCAGCGACAACCCCAAAACATCATTGCTCTAGAGGAGATCTGCATGGAGGAATGGGCCAAAATACCAGCAACAGTGTGTGAAAACCTTGTGAAGACTTACAGAAAACGTTTGACCTGTGTCATTGCCAACAAAGGGTATATAACAAAGTATTGAGAAACTTTTGTTATTGACCAAATACTTATTTTCCACCATAATTTGCAAATAAATTCATTAAAAATCCTACAATGTGATTTTCAGGATTTTTCTTTCTCAATTTGTCTGTCATAGTTGACGTGTACCTATGATGAAAATTACAGGCCTCTCTCATCTTTTTAAGTGGGAGAACTTGCACAATTGGTGGCTGACTAAATACTATTTGATACACTGCCGATTTTGCAGGTTTTCCTACTTACAAAGCATGTAGAGGTCTGTAATTTTTATCATAGGTACACTTCAACTGTTTCTGTACCAAATATTAAGTTCTGCTTTTCTGATGTATCAAATACTTATGTCATGCAATATAATGCAAATTAATAACTTAAACATCATACAATGTGATTTTCTGGATTTTTGTTTTAGATTCCGTCTCTCACAGTTGAAGTGTACCTATGATAAAAATTACAGACCTCTCCATGCTTTGTAAGTAGGAAAACCTGCAAAATCGGCAGTGTATCAAATACTTGTTCTCCCCACTGTATATATATATATATACACTGCTCAAAAAAGGGAAGGGAACACTTAAACAACACAATGTAACTCCAAGTCAATCACACTTCTGTGAAATCAAACTGTCCACTTAGGAAGCAACACTGATTGACAATAAATTTCACATGCTGTTGTGCAAATGGAATAGACAACAGGTGGAAATTATAGGCAATTAGCAAGACACCCCCAATAAAGAAGTGGTTTTGCAGGTGGTGACCACAGACCACTTATCAGCCAGGAAGCATAGGAACTGATGTTTTGGTCACTTTTGAATTCTGGCGGTGCTTTCACTCTAGTGGTAGCATGAGACGGAGTCTACAACCCACACAAGTGGCTCAGGTAGTGCAGCTCATCCAGGATGGCACATCAATGCGAGCTGTGGCAAGAAGGTTTGCTGTGTCTGTCAGCGTAGTGTCCAGAGCATGGAGGCGCTACCAGGAGACAGGCCAGTACATCAGGAGATGTGGAGGAGGCCGTAGGAGGGCAACAACCCAGCAGCAGGACCGCTACCTCCGCCTTTGTGCAAGGAGGAGCAGGAGGAGCACTGCCAGAGCCCTGCAAAATGACCTTCAGCATGTGTCTGCTCAAACGGTCAGAAACAGACTCCATGAGGGTGGTATGAGGGCCCGACGTCCACAGGTGGGGGTTGTGCTTACAGCCCAACACCGTGCAGGACGTTTGGCATTTGCCAGAGAACACCAAGATTGGCAAATTCCCCACTGGCGCCCTGTGCTCTTCACAGATGAAAGCAGGTTCACACTGAGCACATGTGTCAGACGTGACAGAGTCTGGAGACGCCGTGGAGAACGTTCTGCTGCCAGCAACATCCTCCAGCATGACCGGTTTGGCGGTGGGTCAGTCATGGTGTGGGGTGGCATTTCTTTGGGGGGCCGCACAGCCCTCCATGTGCTCGCCAGAGGTAGCCTGACTGCCATTAGGTACCGAGATGAGATCCTCAGACCCCTTGTGAGACCATATGCTGGTACGGTTGGCCCTGGGTTCCTCCTAATGCAAGACAATGCTAGACCTCATGTGGCTTGAGTGTGTCAGCAGTTCCTGCAAGAGGAAGGCATTGATGCTATGGACTGGCCCGCCCATTCCCCAGACCTGAATCCAATTGAGCACATCTGGGACATCATGTCTCGCTCCATCCACCAACGCCACGTTGCACCACAGACTGTCCAGGAGTTGGCGGATGCTTTAGTCCAGGTCTGGGAGGAGATCCCTCAGGAGACCATTGTCACGGTTTCGGCCGAGGCTGCCTCTCTTCCTTGCTCGGGCAGGCTTCGGCGTTCGTCGTCTCCGGAATACTAGCTGCCACCGTTGTATGTTTCTATGTTCGTTTGGTCTTGTCTGGAATTGTACACCTGTTGTCGTTTAGTGTCATTAGTGTCCTATAAGTTCTCGTTGTGTTTGTCAGGTGTTGTGTGTGATTGTTTCCTATGTCGTGTTGGTGCGCTACCCTTTTCGGTGCGCTATTTGTAGCTTGCCTCCTTTGTATTTAGGAGAGGATTTTCGCACATGTTTAGTGCGCCCTTTTGTTTACGCCTGTGTGCGCATTTTCTAGCCTCCGGGCTGTTGGATTGTGTTTTTGTGTGTGCTCTACTAAAAGTATTTGTTGGACTTATCTTCTGCGTCCTGCGCCTGATTCCACACCACACCCACCTACAGCACCTACTGACAACCTTCCGCCACCTCATCAGGAGCATGCCCAGGCATTGTAGGGAGGTCATACAGGCACGTGGAGGCCACACACACTACTGAGCCTCATTTTGACTTGTTTTAAGGACATTACATCAAAGTTGGATCAGCCTGTAGTGTGGTTTTCCACTTTAATTTTGAGAGTAACTCCAAATCCAGACCTCCATGGGTTGATACATTTGATTTCCATTGATAATTTTTGTGTGATTTTGTTGTCAGCACATTCAACTATGTAAAGAAAAAAGTATTTAATAAGATTATTTCATTCATTCAGATCTAGGATGTGTTGTTTAAGTGTTCCCTTTATTTTTTTGAGCAGTGTATATATATATATATATATATATATATATATATATATATATATATATATATATATATATATATATATATATGTTACCCCTTGGCAGCATTATCAGAAAGCACAGCATTGATTTTCACGATACACAACTTTACATTTATATGTCACCAGAGGATTTTAGCTCCACGGATAAATTATTAGACTGTATTAGTGATTTAAATACTTGGATGGCTCACACTATCCTCCAGCTAAATCAAGACCGTGTTACTTATTGTTGGAGCCAAAGCACAGAGAGAGAATCTGGACGCACATTTTAATTCACGGGCAATAAAGATAAAACACCAGGTAAAAAACCTGGTTGTTATTTTAGACTCTGAACTATATTAGGAATGTGACCAAAATAGCTTTTTACCACCTGAGGAACATTGCCAAGGAGCGGCCGTTTCTATCTCAGGCTGATACAGAGAGACTCATCCATGCTTTTATTACAAGCAGGCTTGACTACTGTAATGCTCTCCTGTCTGGTCTACCCAAGAAAGCCATTGGTCAACCGCAAAACATACAGAATGCTGCAGCACGGGTACTGACTACGACCGGAAAGAGAGCACACATTACACCGGTTATTAAGGTCTCTGCACTGGCTGTGACTTTTAGAATTCATCTTAAGAATCTACTATTGGTTTTTACATCAATCCACAATTGTGCACCCCAATACATGTCATACATGCTTTAGGTTATGTACCCAGTAGGTCCCTCAGGTCCTCTGGCACTGGCCTTTTAACTATCCCAAATCCTAGAACCAAGAGGCATGGAGAAGCAGCCTTTAGTTACTATACCCCCAGCCTCTGGAATAGCCTGTCATAGAACCTGAGGGGGGACAAAACTGTGGACATTTTTATTTCCTCAGGGTGCTTTTTAGTCGTTCAGTTTTTATCAATCTTTTGTTTTTTATCTTATGATTGTTGTGTAGTAAATATTTCAGCTTTTATTTTCATTGGTTTTTATTACTTTATTTCCTGTAAAGCACATTGCATTGCATTCCATGTTTGAAATGTGTTGTATAAATAAAGCTTGATTTTATTTGTATTTGATTAAATAGCTGCATACTCCTTCCTGAAAAAATAACATGAAATTGCTATTTAGACAGCCTGTTTGTGTTGTGCTTATGTGTTACAGACAAAGACATGTTGATCATGTTGTTGTAGGGGAGAGTGGGGTATGTTGAGCCAGAGCTTTAGTTGAGGCACCCCTTGTTTCTAGGAAACCAAACACAAAATTAATAATTTGACCACATATTTAGGAAGAGGTCATCATTTCATGGTCTGTGAAGGAAGAAACCACAGTGGTAAGCAAATTAGGTCCAAAAAACTGATTTGTACTAAGTCAAATTAATTTATTGTGTTTGAGGTTTCATGATGCTTGTATCTACACCAAAATAGATTTTAAGCTACTATAAGCTTCGATATGAGGTCCTAAACCTTGCATGGAAGTGTATACTTGTAGCTGTGTGGGCTAATATTGTCAAAATGTTTTGCCTTGGGGTAAGTTGAGCCAATGGTTGAGCAATTTCTTCCCAGGTGTAATTCAAGGCATTATTGCTGGGATATGAGGTAACATCAGGACCTGGCCTACTGTACTGTATGTTAAAAGTGTTAAAAAAAAGTACAAAGTGTTTGTTAGGTGTTAAGCCTGTGTTAAAAGATGCTTAAAATTGTTAAAAGACAAAAACAAAAAAAAGTGATTGTGATTGTGTTCAATTGTGTTTGGGAAAAAAAAAGATAAACATGGTTTTAAAAAGGTAATAATTAATTTAGTACAGAAATGTGTATCCTGACCCTATGTTCAACCCCATAGAGACCACTTTCTTTTGACAAATTATGTTTTCAAAACTGTAATTTTTTTAAAAACATGAATTCTGATTATTTCCAGGGATACACAACATCCTGAAATATATGTAGATATCGTTGTTAGAAAGAATACTATATTTCGCTTGATGAAGTGAAGCTGAATGTAAAAAATGGCTCAATTTACCCCACTCTCCCCTTACAACATGTCAAAGTTTGTAGACTACAGCAGACAAAAGACGTCTAATCATCACTGCAGGGAAGAAGGGGAAACCGGCAGCATGGGGAAGCGGAAGTACAACATCTACGTAGAGAATCCTGCAAATGCGCTGGTCCTCTCGAAGAAAGGTCCAGGAAAAGTCAGATCTGCAGCCACTCCGTTGTTTTTTTTTTACACCTCCAGCAGAGGAATGACATTTCTGAGTGCATGGTATTCAGTCTCACTGGCACACCTCCAGCAGAGGAATGCCTTTTCTGAGTGCATGGTATTCAGTCTCACTGGCACACCTCCAGCAGAGGAATGCCATTTCTGAGTGCATGGTATTCAGTCTCACTGGCACACCTCCAGCAGAGGAATGCCATTTCTGAGTGCATGGTATTCAGTCTCACTGGCACACCTCCAGCAGAGGAATGCCATTTCTGAGTGCATGGTATTCAGTCTCACTGGCACACCTCCAGCAGAGGAATGCCATTTCTGAGTGCATGGTATTCAGTCTCACTGGCACACCTCCAGCAGAGGAATGCCATTTCTGAGTGCATGGTATTCAGTCTCACTGGCTGTATACTATGTTCTATGGATGGTCTTAACATGGAGCAACTTATGCCTAAGATTACAGTGGGGAGAACAAGTATTTGCAATAAAATGCAAATTAATAACTTAAAAATCATTCAATGTGATTTTCTGGATTTTTGTTTTAGATTCCGTCTCTCACAGTTGAAGTGTACCTATGATACAAATTACAGACCTCTACATGCTTTGTAAGTAGGAAAACCTGCAAAGTCGGCAGTGTATCAAATACTTGTTCTCCCCACTGTATATTAACTTGAATTCCGAAGTTTTCATGTTCAACGTGTAATAATGTTGTTTTACTGGTTACTTCTTAGGCTTTTAAACTGTACTACTGTGTTCTACTAACGTGTTGTACTTCTCAACATACACACAGAGAGACCAAATGTTCAACTTGCAGTGTCAACAGTTTTTTTCCCCCGCTGTACAATCAGTGGTGGTTGATTTCATCCAGACAAAAGAACATGTGTGGGAACAGGGTTACCTAATACCTGATTCACATAGGATTTTGGCTGACATTTCTTGGGGGGGAAATGTTTATATGCTCCCCCTTTCAAACAGCCAAATTTTTACTACATTATTGTCGGCATTCACCTTTTATATAGCCATTTCTTAGCTGCAACTGAGCAGGAGACGTTCAACTTTGACCCTGTTGTTGCGACCATTGCCATGGTAACCTGACCTGACATGTAGTTGTGCACGATTCCAGGAATTTTTGTAGTGGACTCCCCGAGTTTCTACTGTGTGCAGCCTTGACAGATCCCATGGGATGATGTGGCGCACTCTACGCTGATAAGCCTATTCTTTGCCATGTTAGAGCCCTATTCAGACGGGTATTACTAGAGACGTTGGTTATGTAATTATTATCCAGGGATGTGCGTTTTTCCAGAGGACGATTCACACAGATTTTTGTTTTTCCAAACGATCAAAAGATTGCCCCTCGGTCTCTGTATGTGTAGGCCATTTATCTGATGCTGTCTGGTCAAAAAGAATATGACATTGTTGCCGCCCGTAGCACTGAATGTGAGCATTTGGCCTCCCTTGATAAAAAAAAGTATAAAATAATAACCAATCAGCGCTGAGCTAAACTGAGTGAGCTCAACTGTGAATGGTCCTGGCGGACCCAAAAAGTGTTTTCAAGGGAAGACAGTTTGGATTTGGATGAACTCCTTTCACACCGCATTGACAGCAATACATCATTGACAGAAACAACTTGAATTGTTGCATCTTGTTGTGTTATTGTCCTCCGTTGGCTAGCTAGCTAAAATGGTCCCTTTCCAAAATTAGCCTTGGATGGAGATAGGGATTTGGACTTGTGGTTTTACGATTCTGATCCAGCCATAAACTCGGGGGGGGGGGGGGGTAAATACCCTATTTACCCTATTTGGTAAAAGACCAAGTCCATATTATGGAAAGAACAGCTCAAATAAGCAAAGAGAAACGACAGTCCATCATTACTTTAAGATATGAAGGTCAGTCAATACGGAACATTTCAAGAACTTTGTGCAGTCGCAAAAACCATCAAGCGCTATGATGAAACTGGCTCTCATGAGGACCGCCACAGGAATGGAAGACCCAGAGTTACCTCTGCTGCAGAGGATAAGTTCATTAGAGTTACCAGCCTCAGAAATTGCAGGCCAAATAAATGCTTCACAGAGTTCAAGTCACAGACACATCTCAACATCAATTGTTCAGAAGGGACTGTGTGAAGGCCTTCATGGTCGAATTGCTGCAAAGAAACCACTACTTTTTTTTTGGGGGGGGGGGGGGGGGGGGGTTTGCGACTGCACTTGAAGAAACTTTAAAAGTTCTTGAAATTTTCCGGATTGTCTGACCTTCATGTCTTCAAGTAATGATGGACTGTCGTTTCTCTTTGCACCACCACCACCACCACCTTGTCACAGCACAATTGATTGGCTTAAAAACATTAAGATGGAAAGAAATTCCACAAATTAACTTTTAAGAAGGCACACCTGTTAATTGAAATCCATTCCTGGTGACTACCTCATGAATCTTGTTGAGAGAATGCCAATAGTGTGCAAAGCTGTCATCAAGGCAAAGGGTGGCTATTTGAAGAATCTCAAATATAAAATAAATGTTGGATTTGTTTAACACTTTTTTGGTTACTACATGATTCCATATGTGTTATTTCATAGTTTTGATGTCATCACTATTATTCTACAATGTAGAAAATAGTAAAAAATTAAGAAAAACCCTTGAATGAGTAGGTGTGTCTAAATCTTTGACTGGTAGTTTATATATGTGATAATTCCTAGGATTAAACAATGGGAATGGGACTCCCAGAGTGGCTTTATTCCAATCCCACCCCTGGCCTGAATCATCTCTAATCATTCATTTTGAGGCTGCGTCCTGAATGACTCCCATTTCCCTACATACAGTGGCTTGCGAAAGTCTTCACCCCCCTTGGCAATTTTCCTATTTTATTGCTTTACAACCTGGAATTAAAATGGATTTTGTATCATTTGATTTACACTGCATGCCTACCACTTTGAAGATACAAAATATTTTTTTATTGTGAAACAAACAAGAAATAAGACAAAAAAACGGAGAATGCATAATTATTCAGGTGGTGGTTTTGTGCCAGACATAGCGTTTTCCTTGATGGCCAAAAAACTCAATTTTAGTCTCATCTGAACAGAATAACTTCTTCCATATGTTTGGGGAGTCTCCCACATGCCTTTTGGCCAACACCAAACGTGTTTGCTTATTTTTTTCTTTAAACAATGGCTTTTTCTGGCCACTCTTCCGTAAAGCCCAGCTCTGTGGAGTGTACGGCTTAAAGTGGTCCTATGGACAGATACTCAATACTTTGCAGCTCCTTCAGGGTTATCTTTGGTCTCTTTCTTGGCGCTGACAGAAACATGGATTACCACTGAAAACACTGCTACTCCTACTGCTCTCTCCTCGTCTGACCATGTGTTCTCGCATACCCCGGGAGCATCTGGTCAGCGGGGTGGTGGCACAGGAATCCTCATCTCTCCCAAGTGGACATTCTCAATTTTTCCCCTAACCCATCTGTCTATCTCCTCATTTGAATTCCATGCTGTCACAGTCACTAGCCCATTTAAGCTTAATATCCTTGTCATCTATCGCCCTCCAGGTTCCCTTGGAGAGTTCATCAAATGAGCTTGACGCCTTGATAAGTTCCTTTCCTGAGGATGGCTCACCCCTCATAGTTCTGGGGGATTTCAACCTCCCTACATCTACATTTGACTCATTTCTCTCTGCCTCCTTTTTTCCACTCCTCTCCTCTTTTGACCTCACCCTCTCACCGTCCCCCCCTACTCACAAGGCAGGCAATACGCTTGACCTCATCTTTACTAGATGCTGTTCTTCTACTAATCTCACTGCAACTCCCCTCCATGTCTCCGACCACTACTTTGTATCCTTTTCTCTCTCGCTCTCCTCCAACACTACTCACTCTGCCCCTACACAGATGGTAATGCGCCATCGCAACCTTCGCTCTCTCTCTCCCGCTACTCTCTCCTCTTCCATCCTATCATCTCTTCCCTCTGCTCAAACGATCCTCGTTTGTTAAGTCAAATGACACTGCTGGTCCTGCTCACACTGCCCTACCCTATGCTTTGACTTCTTTCTCCCCTCTCTCTCCAGATAAAATCTTGCGACTTGTGACTGCAGGCCGCCCAACAACCTGCCCGCTTGACCCTATCCCCTCCTCTCTTCTCCAGACCATCTCCGGTGACCTTCTCCCCTACCTCACCTCGCTGATCAACTCATCCTTGACCGCTGGCTATGTCCCTTCCGTCTTCAAGAGAGCAAGAGTTGCACCCCTTCTCAAAAAACCAACACTCGATCCCTCTGATGTCAACAACTACAGACCAGTATCCCTTCTTTCTTTTCTCTCCAAAACTATTGAGCGTGCCGTCTTTAGCCAGCTCTCTTGCTATCTCTCTCAGAATGACGTTCTTGATCCAAACCAGTCAGGTTTCAAGACTGGTCATTCAACTGAGACTGCTCTTCTCTGTGTCACGGTGTCACGATCGTCAAGCATAGCGGACCAAGGCGCAGCGTTTGCAAAATACATCTCTTTATTTAGGAAGAGAGAAAAACACGAAACCGAACACTATCCAAAACTAACAAAACAACAAACGACCGTGAAGCTAAATAACGTAAGTGCACAGACAAGCAACAAACGTTCAACATAGACAATTACCCACCAACACATGATGCCCATGGCTGCCTTAAATATGGTTCCCAATTAGAGACAATCAACCACAGCTGTCTCCAATTGAGAACCAATCCAGGCAGCCATCAACATACAAACACCTAGACAAGACATTACCCCATAAACCTACAAACCCCTAGACAACCCAAAACACATACTTCACCATGTCACACCCTGACCTACCTAAAATATTAATGAAAACAAAGATACCTAAGGCCAGGGTGTGACACACGGAGGCTCTCCGCACTGCTAAAGCTAACTCTCTCTCCTCTGCTCTTGTCCTTCTAGAAGTGTCTGCTGCCTTTGATACTGTGAACCATCAGATCCTCCTCTCCACCCTCTCCGAGCTGGGCATCTCCGGCGCGGCTCACTCTTGGATTGCGTCCTACCTGACCGGTCGCTCCTACCAAGTGGCGTGGCGAGAAGCTGTCTCCGCACCACGTGCTCTCACCACTGGTGTCCCCCAGGGCTCAGTTCTAGGCCCTCTCCTATTCTCGCTATACACCAAGTCACTTGGCTCTGTCATATCCTCACATGGCCTCTCCTATCATTGCTACGCTGACGACACACAACTAATCTTCTCCTTTCCCCCTTCTGATAACCAGGTGGCGAATCGCATCTCTGCATGTCGGGCAGACATATCAGTATGGATGACGGATCACCACCTCAAGCTGAACCTTGGCAAGACGGAGCTGCTCTTCCTCCCGGGGAAGGACTGCCTGTTCCATGATCTCGCCATCACAGTTGACAACTCCGTTGTGTCCTCCTCCCAGAGTGCGAAGAGCCTTTGCGTGACCCTGGACAACACCCTGTCGTTCTCCGCTAACATCAAAGCAGTGACCCGATCCTGTAGGTTCATGCTCTACAACATTCGGAGAGTACGACCCTGCCTTACACAGGAAGCGGCACAGGTCCTAATCCAGGCACTTGTCATCTTCCGTCTGGATTACTGCAACTCGCTGTTGGCTGGGCTCCCTGCCTGTGCCATTAAACCCCTACAACTCATCCAGAATGCCGCAGCCCGTCTGGTGTTCAACCTTCCCAAGTTCTCTCATGTCACCCCCCTCCTCCGCACACTCCACTGGCTTCCAGTTGAAGCTCGCATCTGTTACAAGACCATGGTGCTTGCCTATGGAGCTGTGAGGGGAACGGCACCTCCGTACCTTCAGGCTCTGATCAGTCCCTACACCCAAACGAGGGCATTGCGTTCATCCACCTCTGGCCTGCTGGCTCCCCTTCCTCTGCGGAAACATAGTTCCCGCTCAGCCCAGTCAAAACTGTTCGCTGCTCTGGCACCCCAATGGTGGAACAAGCTCCCTCACGACGCCAGGACAGCGGAGTCACTCACCACCTTCCGGAGACATTTGAAACCCCACCTCTTTAAGGAATACCTGGGATAGGATAAAGTAATCCTTCTACCCCTCCCTTACCCACCCCCCCCCCCAAAAAAAAAAAAAACACATTGTAAAGTGGTTATCCCACTGGCTATAAGGTGAATGCACCAATTTGTAAGTCGCTAAGTCGATAAGAGCGTCTGCTAAATGACGTAAATGTAAATGTTTGTTGCCTCTCTGATTAATGCCCTCCTTGCCTGGTCCATTCGTTTTGGTGGGCGGTCCTCTCTTGGCAGGTTTGTTGTGGTGCCATATTCTTTCCATTTTTTTATAATGTATTTAATGGTGCTCTGTGGGATGTTCAAAGTTTCTGATATTTTTTTATAACTCAACCCTGATCTGTGCTTCTCCACAAGTTTGTCCCTGACCTGTTTGGAGAGCTCATTGGTCTTAATGGTGCTGCTTGCTTGGTGGTGCCCCTTGCTTAGTGGTGTTGCAGACTCTGGGGCTTTTCAGAACAGGTGTATATATACTGAGATCATGTGACACTTAGATTGCACACAGGTGGACTTTATTTAACTAATTATGTGACTTCTGATGGTAATTGGTTGCACCAGATCTTATTTAGGGGCTTCATAGCAAAGGGGTTGAATACATATGCACGCACCACTTTTCCATTATTTATTTTTAGAATTTCTTGAAACAAGTTATTTTTTTCATTTCACATCACCAATTTGGACTATTTTGTGTATGTGCATTACATGAAATCCAAATAAAAATCAATTTAAATTACAGGTTGTAAAGCAACAAAATAGGAAAAACGCCATGGGGGGGGGGGGGATGAATACTTTTGCAAGGCACTGTATAGTGCGCTAAACTCTGGTCAAAAGTTGTGCACTATATAGGGAATAGGGTGCCATTTGGGACGCAGCCCAGGAGTTTGGCCTGTCTATAACATCCATCCCTGTCCTGTCTATAACATCCATCCCTGTCCTGTCTATAACATCCATCCCTGTCCTGTCTATAACATCCATCCCTGTCCTGTCTATAACATCCATCCCTGTCCTGTCTATAACATCCATCCCTGTCCTGTCTATAACATCCATCCCTGTCCTGTCTATAACATCCATCCCTGTCCTGTCTATAACATCCATCCCTGTCCTGTCTATAACATCCATCCCTGTCCTGTCTATAACATCCATCCCTGTCCTGTCTATAACATCCATCCCTGTCTATAACATCCATCCCTGTCCTGTCTATAACATCCATCCCTGTCCTGTCTATAACATCCATCCCTGTCCTGTCTATAACATCCATCCCTGTCCTGTCTATAACATCCATCCCTGTCTATAACATCCATCCCTGTCCTGTCTATAACATCCATCCCTGTCCTGTCTATAACATCCATCCATGGCCTGTCTATAACATCCATCCCTGTCTATAACATCCATCCATGTCTATAACATCCATCCCTGTCCTGTCTATAACATCCATCCCTGTCCTGTCTATAACATCCATCCCTGTCCTGTCTATAACATCCATCCCTGTCCTGTCTATAACATCCATCCCTGTCCTGTCTATAACATCCATCCCTGTCCTGTCTATAACATCCATCCCTGTCCTGTCTATAACATCCATCCCTGTCCTGTCTATAACATCCATCCCTGTCTATAACATCCATCCCTGTCCTGTCTATAACATCCATCCCTGTCCTGTCTATAACATCCATCCCTGTCCTGTCTATAACATCCATCCCTGTCTATAACATCCATCCCTGTCCATAATATCCATCCCTGCCCTGTCTATAACATCCATCCCTGTCCTGTCTATAACATCCATCCCTGTCCTGTCTATAACATCCATCCCTGGCCTGTCTATAACATCCATCCCTGGCCTGTCTATAACATCCATCCCTGGCCTGTCTATAACATCCATCCCTGGCCTGTCTATAACATCCATCCCTGTCCTGTCTATAACATCCATCCCTGGCCTGTCTATAACATCCATCCCTGTCCTGTCTATAACATCCATCCCTGTCCTGTCTATAACATCCATCCCTGTCCTGTCTATAACATCCATCCCTGGCCTGTCTATAACATCCATCCCTGTCCTGTCTATAACATCCATCCCTGTCCTGTCTATAACATCCATCCCTGTCCTGTCTATAACATCCATCCCTGTCCTGTCTATAACATCCATCCCTGTCCTGTCTATAACATCCATCCCTGTCCTGTCTATAACATCCATCCCTGTCCTGTCTATAACATCCATCCCTGTCCTGTCTATAACATCCATCCCTGTCCTGTCTATAACATCCATCCCTGTCCTGTCTATAACATCCATCCCTGTCCTGTCTATAACATCCATCCCTGTCCTGTCTATAACATCCATCCCTGTCCTGTCTATAACATCCATCCCTGTCCTGTCTATAACATCCATCCCTGTCCTGTCTATAACATCCATCCCTGTCCTGTCTATAGCATCGATCCCTGTCCTGTCTATAACATCCATCCCTGTCCTGTCTATAACATCCATCCCTGTCCTGTCTATAACATCCATCCCTGTCCTGTCTATAACATCCATCCCTGTCCTGTCTATAGCATCCATCCCTGTCCTGTCTATAACATCCATCCCTGTCCTGTCTATAGCATCCATCCCTGTCCTGCCTATAACATCCATCCCTGTCCTGTCTATAGCATCCATCCCTGTCCTGTCTATAACATCCATCCCTGTCCTGTCTATAGCATCCATCCCTGTCCTGTCTATAACATCCATCCCTGTCCTGTCTATAACATCCATACCTGTCCTGTCTATAACATCCATCCCTGTCCTGTCTATAACATCCATCCCTGTCCTGTCTATAACATCCATCCCTGTCCTGTCTATAACATCCATCCCTGTCCTGTCTATAACATCCATCCCTGTCTATAACATCCATCCCTGTCTATAACATCCATCCCTGTCCTGTCTATAACATCCATCCCTGTCCTGTCTATAACATCCAGCCCTGTCTATAACATCCATCCCTGTCCTGTCTATAACATCCATCCCTGTCCTGTCTATAACATCCATCCCTGTCCTGTCTATAACATCCATCCCTGTCCTGTCTATAACATCCATCCCTGTCCTGTCTATAACATCCATCCCTGTCCTGTCTATAACATTTATACCTGTCCTGTCTATAACATCCATCCCTGTCCTGTCTATAACATCCATCCCTGTCCTGTCTATAACATCCATCCCTGTCCTGTCTATAACATCCATCCCTGTCTATAACATCCATCCCTGTCTATAACATCCATCCCTGTCCTGTCTATAACATCCATCCCTGTCCTGTCTATAACATCCATCCCTGTCCTGTCTATAACATCCAGCCCTGTCTATAACATCCATCCCTGTCCTGTCTATAACATCCATCCCTGTCCTGTCTATAACATCCATCCCTGTCCTGTCTATAACATCCATCCCTGTCTATAACATCCATCCCTGTCCTGTCTATAACATACATCCCTGTCCTGTCTATAACATCCATCCCTGTCCTGTCTATAACATCCATCCCTGTCTATAACATCCATCGCTGTCCTGTCTATAACATCCATCCCTGTCATGTCTATAACATCCATCCCTGTCCTGTCTATAACATCCATCCCTGTCCTGTCTATAACATCCATCCCTGTCTATAACATCCATCCCTGTCTATAACAACTATCCCTGTCCTGTCTATAACATCCATCCCTGTCCTGTCTATAACATCCATCCCTGTCCTGTCTATAACATCCATCCCTGTCCTGTCTATAACATCCATCCCTGTCCTGTCTATAACATCCATCCCTGTCTATAACATCCATCCCTGTCCTGTCTATAACATCCATCCCTGTCCTGTCTATAACATCCATCCCTGTCCTGTCTATAACATCCATCCCTGTCCTGTCTATAACATCCATCCCTGTCTATAACATCCATCCCTGTCTATAACATCCATCCCTGTCCTGTCTATAACATCCATCCCTGTCCTGTCTATAACATCCATCCCTGTCCTGTCTATAACATCCATCCCTGTCCTGTCTATAACATCCATCCCTGTCCTGTCTATAACATCCATCCCTGTATATAACATCCATCCCTGTCCTCTCTATAACATCCATCCCTGTCCTGTCTATAACATCCATCCCTGTCCTGTCTATAACAGCCATCCCTGTCCTGTCTATAACATCCATCCCTGTCCTGTCTATAACATCCATCCCTGTCCTGTCTATAACATCCATCCCTGTCCTGTCTATAACATCCATCCCTGTCCTGTCTATAACATCCATCCCTGTCCTGTCTATAACATCCATCCCTGTCTATAACATCCATCCCTGTCTATAACATCCATCCCTGTCCTGTCTATAACAGCCATCCCTGTCCTGTCTATAACATCCATCCCTGTCCTGTCTATAACATCCATCCCTGTCTATAACAACTATCCCTGTCCTGTCTATAACATCCATCCCTGTCCTGTCTATAACATCCATCCCTGTCCTGTCTATAACATCCATCCCTGTCCTGTCTATAATATCCACCCCTGGCCTGTCAATAGCATCCACTAATTACACTGATCCCCCAGTTTGAGTTTAATTGGCTGTGATTATGATGATGACATGGTTGACGCCAGCCAGGCAGCCCATACGTAAACTTTAATAATCCTTAGGATCGTGATTACTGGCTTACATCTGAACCTGTCCACCTACGGGGCCACGCAAGCACACACACACACACACACACAACACACACACACACACAACACACACACACACACACAAACACACACACACACACACACACAGACACACACCACACACACACACACACACACAACACACTGATTTGCTCAGAGAGTTATGACAATCACTCAGATACTCTGTGGTTGGTTGATTTTTGTCAAGCAATTAACCCAGCCAACCAATCATTCATTTAACAAAAGTTGTATCCTAAATCTCACCCCTATTCCCTATATAGTGCACTACTTTTGACCAGAGTGCACTGCATAGGGAATAGGGTGCCATTTGAGATGCGGACAACCCAATTCCTCTGGTTGAATTATTCTGAAGGTAGTTGACCTTTCTCACCTTTCGGAGGGCAGTTATTATCCATTATTTATCCTTCATGTCACACCTCTGTGTGTGTGTGTGTGTGTTAGTGTGTAGTGTGTGTGTGTGTGTGTGAGTGTGTGTGTGTGTTTTAAGGCACACTGGCATGGCATGATTGTGTGCGCGTGTGGGGGGGGGGGGGGGGTGTACTGGCATGGCATAACTCTAGGCTAGTCAGAGATCTTAAATTAGACACTTAAAGGCCGTTAGACAGTTTGTCTGCTGATCTCACTCTCTGCCTGTCTGAGCCCTGTATCTCTGCCTGTCTGAGCCCTGTATCTCTGTCTGTCTGAGCCCTGTATCTCTGTCTGTCTGAGCCCTGTATCTCTGTCTGTCCGAGCCCTGTATCTCTGCCTGTCTGAGCCCTGTATCTCTGTCTGTCTGAGCCCTGTATCTCTGTCTGTCTGAGCCCTGTATCTCTGTCTGTCTGAGCCCTGTATCTCTGTCTGTCTGAGCCCTGTATCTCTGTCTGTCTGAGCCCTGTATCTCTGCCTGTCTGAGCCCTGTATCTCTGTCTGTCTGAGCCCTGTATCTCTGTCTGTCTGAGCCCTGTATCTCTGTCTGTCTGAGCCCTGTATCTCTGTCTGTCTGAGCCCTGTATCTCTGTCTGTCTGAGCCCTGTATCTCTGTCTGTCTGAGCCCTGTATCTCTGTCTGTCTGAGCCCTGTATCTCTGTCTGTCTGAGCCCTGTATCTCTGCCTGTCTGAGCCCTGTATCTCTGTCTGTCTGAGCCCTGTATCTCTGTCTGTCTGAGCCCTGTATCTCTGTCTGTCTGAGCCCTGTATCTCTGTCTGTCTGAGCCCTGTATCTCTGTCTGTCTGAGCCCTGTATCTCTGCCTGTCTGAGCCCTGTATCTCTGTCTGTCTGAGCCCTGTATCTCTGCCTGTCTGAGCCCTGTATCTCAGCCTGTCTGAGCCCTGTATCTCTGTCTGTCTGAGCCCTGTATCTCTGCCTGTCTGAGCCCTGTATCTCTGCCTGTCTGAGCCCTGTATCTCTGTCTGTCTGAGCCCTGTATCTCTGTCTGTCTGAGCCCTGTATCTCTGTCTGTCTGAGCCCTGTATCTCTGTCTGTCTGAGCCCTGTATCTCTGTCTGTCTGAGCCCTGTATCTCTGTCTGTCTGAGCCCTGTATCTCTGTCTGTCTGAGCCCTGTATCTCTGTCTGTCTGAGCCCTGTATCTCTGTCTGTCTGAGCCCTGTATCTCTGTCTGTCTGAGCCCTGTATCTCTGTCTGTCTGAGCCCTGTATCTCTGTCTGTCTGAGCCCTGTATCTCTGTCTGTCTGAGCCCTGTATCTCTGTCTGTCTGAGCCCTGTATCTCTGTCTGTCTGAGCCCTGTATCTCTGTCTGTCTGAGCCCTGTATCTCTGACTGTCTGAGCCCTGTATCTCTGTCTGTCTGAGCCCTGTATCTCTGTCTGTCTGAGCCCTGTATCTCTGACTGTCTGAGCCCTGTATCTCTGTCTGTCCGAGCCCTGTATCTCTGACTGTCTGAGCCCTGTATCTCTGTCTGTCTGAGCCCTGTATCTCTGTCTGTCTGAGCCCTGTATCTCTGTCTGTCCGAGCCCTGTATCTCTGTCTGTCCGAGCCCTGTATCTCTGTCTGTCCGAGCCCTGTATCTCTGTCTGTCCGAGCCCTGTATCTCTGTCTGTCCGAGCCCTGTATCTCTGTCTGTCCGAGCCCTGTATCTCTGTCTGTCTGAGCCCTGTATCTCTGTCTGTCTGAGCCCTGTATCTCTGTCTGTCTGAGCCCTGTATCTCTGTCTGTCTGAGCCCTGTATCTCTGTCTGTCTGAGCCCTGTATCTCTGTCTGTCTGAGCCCTGTATCTCTGCCTGTCTGAGCCCTGTATCTCTGCCTGTCTGAGCCCTGTATCTCTGTCTGTCTGAGCCCTGTATCTCTGCCTGTCTGAGCCCTGTATCTCTGCCTGTCTGAGCCCTGTATCTCTGTCTGTCTGAGCCCTGTATCTCTGTCTGTCTGAGCCCTGTATCTCTGTCTGTCCGAGCCCTGTATCTCTGTCTGTCTGAGCCCTGTATCTCTGTCTGTCTGAGCCCTGTATCTCTGTCTATCTGAGCCCTGTATCTCTGTCTGTCTGAGCCCTGTATCTCAGTCTGTCTGAGCCCTGTATCTCAGCCTGTCTGAGCCCTGTATCTCAGCCTGTCTGAGCCCTGTATCTCTGTCTGTCCGAGCCCTGTATCTCTGCCTGTCTGAGCCCTGTATCTCTGCCTGTCTGAGCCCTGTATCTCTGTCTGTCTGAGCCCTGTATCTCTGTCTGTCTGAGCCCTGTATCTCTGTCTGTCTGAGCCCTGTATCTCTGTCTGTCCGAGCCCTGTATCTCTGTCTGTCCGAGCCCTGTATCTCTGTCTGTCTGAGCCCTGTATCTCTGTCTGTCTGAGCCCTGTATCTCTGTCTGTCTGAGCCCTGTATCTCTGTCTGTCCGAGCCCTGTATCTCTGTCTGTCTGAGCCCTGTATCTCTGTCTGTCTGAAACCTGTATCTCTGTCTGTCTGAGCCCTGTATCTCTGTCTGTCTGAGCACTGTATCTCTGTCTGTCTGAGCCCTGTATCTCAGCCTGTCTGAGCCCTGTATCTCTGTCTGTCCGAGCCCTGTATCTCTGTCTGTCCGAGCCCTGTATCTCTGTCTGTCCGAGCCCTGTATCTCTGTCTGTCCGAGCCCTGTATCTCTGTCTGTCTGAGCCCTGTATCTCTGTCTGTCCGAGCCCTGTATCTCTGTCTGTCTGAGCCCTGTATCTCTGTCTGTCCGAGCCCTGTATCTCTGTCTGTCTGAGCCCTGTATCTCTGTCTGTCTGAGCCCTGTATCTCTGTCTGTCTGAGCCCTGTATCTCTTTCTGTCTGAGCCCTGTATCTCTGTCTGTCCGAGCCCTGTATCTCTGTCTGTCCGAGCCCTGTATCTCTGTCTGTCTGAGCCCTGTATCTCTGTCTGTCTGAGCCCTGTATCTCTGTCTGTCTGAGCCCTCTATCTCTGTCTGTCTGAGCACTGTATCTCTGTCTGTCTGAGCCCTGTATCTCAGCCTGTCTGAGCCCTGTATCTCTGTCTGTCCGAGCCCTGTATCTCTGTCCGAGCCCTGTATCTCTGTCTGTCCGAGCCCTGTATCTCTGTCTGTCTGAGCCCTGTATCTCTGCCTGTCTGAGCCCTGTGTCTCTGTCTGTCTGAGCCCTGTATCTCTGCCTGTCTGAGCCCTGTATCTCTGCCTGTCTGAGCCCTGTATCTCTGTCTGTCTGAGCCCTGTATCTCTGTCTGTCTGAGCCCTGTATCTCTGTCTGTCCGAGCCCTGTATCTCTGTCTGTCTGAGCCCTGTATCTCTGTCTGTCTGAGCCCTGTATCTCTGTCTGTCTGAGCCCTGTATCTCTGTCTGTCTGAGCACTGTATCTCTGTCTGTCTGAGCCCTGTATCTCAGCCTGTCTGAGCCCTGTATCTCTGTCTGTCCGAGCCCTGTATCTCTGTCCGAGCCCTGTATCTCTGTCTGTCCGAGCCCTGTATCTCTGACTGTCTGAGCCCTGTATCTCTGTCTGTCCGAGCCCTGTATCTCTGACTGTCTGAGCCCTGTATCTCTGTCTGTCTCAGCCCTGTATCTCTGTCTGTCTGAGCCCTGTATCTCTGTCTGTCCGAGCCCTGTATCTCTGTCTGTCCGAGCCCTGTATCTCTGTCTGTCCGAGCCCTGTATCTCTGTCTGTCCGAGCCCTGTATCTCTGTCTGTCCGAGCCCTGTATCTCTGTCTGTCTGAGCCCTGTATCTCTGTCTGTCCGAGCCCTGTATCTCTGTCTGTCTGAGCCCTGTATCTCTGTCTGTCTGAGCCCTGTATCTCTGTCTGTCTGAGCCCTGTATCTCTGTCTGTCTGAGCCCTGTATCTCTGTCTGTCTGAGCCCTGTATCTCTGCCTGTCTGAGCCCTGTATCTCTGCCTGTCTGAGCCCTGTGTCTCTGTCTGTCTGAGCCCTGTATCTCTGCCTGTCTGAGCCCTGTATCTCTGCCTGTCTGAGCCCTGTATCTCTGTCTGTCTGAGCCCTGTATCTCTGTCTGTCTGAGCCCTGTATCTCTGTCTGTCCGAGCCCTGTATCTCTGTCTGTCTGAGCCCTGTATCTCTCTCTGTCTGAGCCCTGTATCTCTGTCTATCTGAGCCCTGTATCTCTGTCTGTCTGAGCCCTGTATCTCAGTCTGTCTGAGCCCTGTATCTCAGCCTGTCTGAGCCCTGTATCTCAGCCTGTCTGAGCCCTGTATCTCTGTCTGTCCGAGCCCTGTATCTCTGCCTGTCTGAGCCCTGTATCTCTGCCTGTCTGAGCCCTGTATCTCTGTCTGTCTGAGCCCTGTATCTCTGTCTGTCCGAGCCCTGTATCTCTGTCTGTCCGAGCCCTGTATCTCTGTCTGTCCGAGCCCTGTATCTCTGTCTGTCTGAGCCCTGTATCTCAGTCTGTCTGAGCCCTGTATCTCTGTCTGTCCGAGCCCTGTATCTCTGTCTGTCTGAGCCCTGTATCTCTGTCTGTCTGAGCCCTGTATCTCTGTCTGTCCGAGCCCTGTATCTCTGTCTGTCCGAGCCCTGTATCTCTGTCTGTCCGAGCCCTGTATCTCTGTCTGTCCGAGCCCTGTATCTCTGACTGTCTGAGCCCTGTATCTCTGTCTGTCCGAGCCCTGTATCTCTGTCTGTCCGAGCCCTGTATCTCTGTCTGTCCGAGCCCTGTATCTCTGACTGTCTGAGCCCTGTATCTCTGTCTGTCCGAGCCCTGTATCTCTGTCTGTCCGAGCCCTGTATCTCTGACTGTCTGAGCCCTGTATCTCTGTCTGTTTGAGCCCTGTATCTCTGTCTGTCTGAGCCCTGTATCTCTGTCTGTCTGAGCCCTGTATCTCTGTCTGTCTGAGCCATGTATCTCTGTCTGTCTGAGCCCTGTATCTCTGTCTGTCTGAGCCCTGTATCTCTGTCTGTCTGAGCCCTGTATCTATGCCTGCATCCCAAATGGCACCCTATTCCCTACGTAGTGCACTACTTTTGACCAGAACCCATTGGGAATAGGGTGCATTTGGGACATAGCATGTCTCTGAGCCCTATCAATATGTAATCTATATATTATGTCATTGGTCTCTGTCATGTCTACATGTAATTTCTATATTTGTCCATCTGTCCGTTTGTGATGTCCATGCGTTGGCGATTATTTCTTATCTCAAGTTTTTTGTAAATGTGTTCCTCGATCAGGGGTGGAATTGGAAAAATATCCCTTTGGGATTACACCCCCAAAAACCCTAGAATTTACCTTTAAAAATCTAACACATTTGTGCATGTGAATATGATTTCACCAGTCTGGGAGATCTACAGTATTCCCACGTTCCACCCCTGGCTGCAGTATTCAACACTCACCTTGGATAATGTCTATTTTAAATGATACAGTTATTTCTGGCACTTTGTGTGATGCGTATTCTCAAAAATGATTACTTATTAAACAACATTTCTTTCTCTGGGCAATTGTATATACACTGCTCAAAAAAATTAAGGGAACACTTAAACAACACATCCTAGATCTGAATGAATGAAATAATGTTATTAAATACTTTTTTCTTTACATAGTTGAATGTGCTGACAACAAAATCACACAAAATGTATCAATGGAAATCAAATTTATCAACCCATGGAGGTCTGGATTTGGAGTCACCCTCAACATTAAAGTGGAAAACCACACTACAGGCTGATCCAACTTTGATGTAACGTCCTTAAAACAAGTCAAAATGAGGCTCAGTAGTGTGTGTGGCCTCCACGTGCCTGTATGACCTTCCTAGAACGCCTGGGCATGCTCCTGATGAGGTGGCGGATGGTCTCCTGAGGGATCTCCTCCCAGACCTGGACTAAAGCATCCGCCAACTCCTGGACAGTCTGTGGTGCAACGTGGCGTTGGTGGATGGAGCGAGACATGATGTCCCAGATGTGCTCAATTGGATTCAGGTCTGGGGAACGGGCGGGCAAGTCCATAGCATCAATGCCTTCCTCTTGCAGGAACTGCTGACACACTCCAGCCACATGAGGTCTAGCATTGTCTTGCATTAGGAGGAACCCAGGGCCAACCGCACCAGCATATGGTCTCACAAGGGGTCTGAGGATCTCATCTCGGTACCTAATGGCAGTCAGGCTACCTCTGGCGAGCACATGGAGGGCTGTGCGGCCCCCCAAAGAAATGCCACCCCACACCATGACTGACCCACCGCCAAACCGGTCATGCTGGAGGATGTTGCTGGCAGCAGAACGTTCTCCACGGCGTCTCCAGACTCTGTCACGTCTGTCACGTGCTCAGTGTGAACCTGCTTTCATCTGTGAAGAGCACAGGGAGCCAGTGGCGAATTTGCCAATCTTGGTGTTCTCTGGCAAATGCCAAACGTCCTGCACGGTGTTGGGCTGTAAGCACAACCCCCACCTGTGGACGTCGGGCCCTCATACCACCCTCATGGAGTCTGTTTCTGACCGTTTGAGCAGACACATGCACATTTGTGGCCTGCTGGAGGTCATTTTGCAGGGCTCTGGCAGTGCTCTTCCTGCTCCTCCTTGCACAAAGGCGGAGGTAGCAGTCCTGCTGCTGGGTTGTTGCCCTCCTACGGCCTCCTCCACGTCTCCTGATGTACTGGCCTGTCTCCTGGTAGCGCCTCCATGCTCTGGACACTACGCTGACAGACACAGCAAACCTTATTGGCACTTGAGCAATAATTGCATATGTACACCTGCACATGTCAATTTCGCGCGCTCAGACTTTTGGCAGTGCCTAAAAGATTCGTAGATGTGAAAACAGCGAATTGCAAGCAAGGAGAGAGAGAGAGAGAGAGAGAGAGAGAGAGAGAGAGAGAGAGAGAGAGAGAGAGAGAGACAAGGAGCGCTTGGAGGTGGGACCTTTCTTCTAACCAATAAGATGAGGTTTTCATAGACCAGTATACTCTACACTGGTTGGTTGGTGACAGCTCACATGGTCAGTGTTGTCTGGCGCACAAATACCTGTCCCAATGTGTCTCTGCATGGTACTCAGCAAACATTAATGATTATGCTAGCTAGATAGCTACGGCTCCATACAGAATCAAACTAGCTAGCTGGCTTAAAAATAGTTAGCAAAATAACTTTACCTAATCGATTTCGGTAGCTAGCATCAGACTACAACGTTAGACTTACAAACTCCTCATATCAATGATTTGGACAATAGCTTCCAAAAACGTATTACAAACAAGAAAGAAGCTTGCTACCTAGCCATAAAAGAAAGACATTTAAACTTACCCGCCATGACAGCTAACAGCTTGGCTTCTTTGGTGGATATTTGGCAAGTGGTAACCTGGCAACGCACGTCGTGATTGACAGGTGGTTGTTCCAATCAACACGGCCTATGTGAGCTGTCACCAACCAACCAGAGTATGCTGGTTTATGAAAACCTTGTCTGATTGGTGAGAAGAAACAGGTCCCACCTCCGAGAGCTCCTGCTCTGTCTCTCTCTCTCTCTCTCTCTCGTCTCTTTCTCTCTGTCTCTCCTTGCTTGGAAATCGCCGTTTACACGTCTACAAATCGTTTTGGTCTCGGTAGGGCGAGCGAAATGGACATGTGCAGGTGTACAGATGCAATTATTTCTCGCAAATTGGTCACAAGTTTGCGAATGTGATTAGAACTACAAATTGTTTACTCATCAGTTACACATTTGCAAATTGTGTTTACAACTAAAAAATCTATTCTACACGCTCAAATCATTATGTCAATTAATTACCTTTATAAGAACGAGCTGCTCTATTTTACAAGATTGGCAGTATATGGTCTGCTGGTGCCTAATTTGTGAATTATTCGTCTCATTTGCTCATTTTGGCAGAGATTCAGCCTGAATAGAAGTGACAGTTTGTGTAATTAGCTTCTAAATTGTCACACTCTTCAACCCTATAACACTCACACTGTTAAATGTACCACTCTTTACCCTGAGTACTCACAATGGAAACATTCCTAATATGTCTATAGGTTATAAAGGGCTTTAAAGCAAACACTCAAATGATATATAATCTTTAAACCTCACACTTTCAGTCACACAAAAAAAAACACAGTAAATTTGTCTTTCGTGTTTAGTATACATGGACATGCCTTACCGCCACGCTCTGGTTATAAACATACACACATGGCATTATAGAGAAAACATCCTCGGCCTTAACATACAACATCCCTTTGGGCAAGATGACGTGAGAAGATATGTTGTTTGATATAACTCTTTAAAGCTAACATGCACATGCTATAACCCTTTAAAGCTAACAGTCACGCCTTCAGTCACACTGAAAACATTGCCAATGTGTCTTTCTTCAAACATCAATGTGATCTGTTATTCATGGGGCCACCTGCTTGGACGCTTTGTCCCCACCGGCTATGTTATATGCAACAGGTGAGTACAGGTGAGTGGGAGCGTGAGGATCTTGTCACCTGCCCTATTAAACAACGTTACTGCACTACAGGGGACCATTCACTGCACCGGTGTAAATTTGCGTGTTGGCCCAGTTGTGGAAAAACTCAAGAGGTGTAGAGAGCTGAGACTTTCTTCCCAAGTTGTTTGCATTAAAATTCAGCTTAACGCTCCGCTGCTGCTAAATGTCTTCAGCTCTTTCAGTCACACCGCTGCTAAATGTCTTCAGCTCTTTCAGTCACACCGCTGCTAAATGTATTCAGCTCTTTCAGTCACACCGCTGCTAAATGTATTCAGCTCTTTCAGTCACACCGCTGCTAAATGTCTTCAACTCTTTCAGTCACACCGCTGCTAAATGTCTTCAACTCTTTCAGTCACACCGCTGCTAAATGTCTTCAACTCTTTCAGTCACACCGCTGCTAAATGTCTACAACTCTTTCAGTCACACCGCTGCTAAATGTCTTCAGCTCTTTCAGTCACACCGCTGCTAAATGTCTTCAACTCTTTCAGTCACACCGCTGCTAAATGTCTTCAGCTCTTTCAGTCACACCGCTGCTAAATGTCTTCAGCTCTTTCAGTCACACCGCTGCTAAATGTCTTCAGCTCTTTCAGTCACACCGCTGCTAAATGTCTTCAGCTCTTTCAGTCACACCGCTGCTAAATGTCTTCAACTCATTCAGTCACACCGCTGCTAAATGTCTTCAACTCTTTCAGTCACACCGCTGCTAAATGTCTTCAACTCATTCAGTCACACCGCTGCTAAATGTCTTCAACTCTTTCAGTCACACCGCTGCTAAATGTCTTCAACTCATTCAGTCACACCGCTGCTAAATGTCTTCAGCTCTTTCAGTCACACCGCTGCTAAATGTCTTCAACTCATTCAGTCACACCGCTGCTAAATGTCTTCAACTCTTTCAGTCACACCGCTGCTAAATGTCTTCAGCTCTTTCAGTCACACCGCTGCTAAATGTCTTCAACTCTTTCAGTCACACCGCTGCTAAATGTCTTCAACTCTTTCAGTCACACTGCTGCTAAATGTCTTCAGCTCTTTCAGTCACACCGCTGCTAAATGTATTCAGCTCTTTCAGTCACACCGCTGCTAAATGTCTTCAACTCTTTCAGTCACACCGCTGCTAAATGTCTTCAACTCTTTCAGTCACACTGCTGCTAAATGTCTTCAGCTCTTTCAGTCACACCGCTGCTAAATGTCTTCAGCTCTTTCAGTCACACCGCTGCTAAATGTCTTCAGCTCTTTCAGTCACACCGCTGCTAAATGTCTTCAACTCATTCAGTCACACTGCTGCTTATGTGTCAATGTGTCTTCCTTCAGACATCATTGTGGTCTGTTATTCACGAGGACACCTGCCATCTGTTCCTGATGCTTTGTTTCCTCTATGTAACAGGTGTGTGTGAGTGTGTGAGTGTGTGTGTGAGTGTGAGTGTGAGTGTGAGTGTGTGTGTGTGAGTGTGAGTGTGAGTGTGAGTGTGAGTGTGAGTGTGAGTGTGTGTGTGTGTGTGTGTGTGTGTGTGTGTGTGTGTGTGTGTGTGTGTGTGTGTGTGTGTGTGTGTGTGTGTGTGTGTGTGTGTGTGTGTGTGTGTGTGTGTGTGTGTGTGTCTGTGTGTGTCAGACCTGGGACAACTATAGTTTTAACTTTTAGCTTTGTGGAAAGTAAAAACGTTTTTTGGGAGGGGACAAATTGTTACTTTGGAGGTGACTAAAACTATTTGAATAAATCCCCAAAAATGACTTATTTTTTAAACTATCTGAATACATATCTCAGAAAGTAACAATTGTTTTAAACTATTTGAATACAGATCTGAGAACGCAACTACTTTTCAGAAAGTATTGGATTGGCTGCCTTCAACTAATGGCAGGGTTGAATCTGGAACTGCCTGTTGAAGACATATAATAAATAGAGAACCCGATCTCCTATACTACTCCAATCTGACAGTCATATTGGATACGATCTCCTATACTACTCCAATCTGACAGTCATATTGGATACGATCTCCTATACTACTCCAATCTGACAGTCATATTGGATACGATCTCCTATACTACTCCAATCTGACAGTCATATTGGATCTACACAATACATTTCTATCCGAACATTTTGTAAATGCTGAATGTCCATTGCCACAGTTGTACATAATCAAGTCAAACCAATTAACCAATTATATTTTGCATAAATAAGTTGTGATGCTCAACTACTGTATGTCGCTTTCAACATGCCACTGAAAACATTTGAAAGTTGCAATTAATGTAATGATACTGAAGGGAAATTCAAAGCCATTCGCAAACAGCAAGATGGATGCTTAGCAAAAACAATTTCGAATCTCTTTGTCCTGAGGGTAAATGATCTTGTTTCAAAACACACACTATACCATCTTTAAAGGGATAGTTTACTCAGAATACAAACTAACATGATTTTCCACCTACCTTGGCTGTAGTTCATTCAAGAAGGCAGTTTTGGGATATGTAGTTTGCGTTCTACACTTTACAGACATCTTTTGTTACTGTTAGCATTCTCAGTAACGGTTAACATAAAACTGTTCTTGTACCTGTGTAATAAAACTTTCATTACTTTTGGAGCAACTTTTTTAGCATGTTGTTACATAAGACATTGGTAATTTCATTTGGTCTACTCTTATTGTTGAGATGATTCCATGTATTTCATTCTAGGCTATATTGAGATTCATATCTAAGAGCCCTCCATACCATGTGCTTATTATTGTAGATTTAGACTAAGTCAACTAACTGTTGCAGTTTTTGGTTCTTCATCAAATATTTGGCAGCCATCAAATACATTTTTGTTTGTTTGTTTTCAAATAAATAATATAATAATAATAAAATATGCCATTTAGCAGACGCTTTTATCCAAAGCGACTTACAGTCATGCGTGCATAATTTTTATTATTATTATTATTTTAATTTTTTTTGTTGGTGTATGGGTGGTCCCGGGGATCGAACCCACTACCTTGGCGTTACAAGCGCCGTGCTCTACCAGCTGAGCTACAGAGGACCACAATAACTTGCATAGATTCAAATTCCTTTCAAATATTATTTGGTTTTCTGAGAGGTACAGTGGGGAAAAAAAGTATTTAGTCAGCCACCAATTGTGCAAGTTCTCCCACTTAAAAAGATGAGAGAGGCCTGTAATTTTCATCATAGGTACACGTCAACTATGACAGACAAAATGAGGGAAAAAAATCCAGAAAATCACATTGTAGGATTTTTAATGAATTTATTTGCAAATTATGGTGGAAAATAAGTATTTGGTCAATAACAAAAGTTTCTCAATACTTTGTTATATATCCTTTGTTGGCAATGACACAGGTCAAACGTTTTCTGTAAGTCTTCACAAGGTTTTCACACACTGTTGCTGGTATTTTGGCCCATTCCTCCATGCAGATCTCCTCTAGAGCAGTGATGTTTTGGGGCTGTCGCTGGGCAACACAGACTTTCAACTCCCTCCAAAGATTTTCTATGGGGTTGAGATCTGGAGACTGGCTAGGCCACTCCAGGACCTTGAAATGCTTCTTATGAAGCCACTCCTTCGTTGCCCGGGCGGTGTGTTTGGGATCATTGTCATGCTGAAAGACGCTGCCACGTTTCATCTTCAATGCCCTTGCTGATGGAAGGAGGTTTTCACTCAAAATCTCACGATACGTGGCCCCATTCATTATTTCCTTTACACGGATCAGTCGTCCTGGTCCCTTTGCAGAAAAACAGCCCCAAAGCATGATGTTTCCACCCCCATGCTTCACAGTAGGTATGGTGTTCTTTGGATGCAACTCAGCATTCTTTGTCCTCCAAACACAACGAGTTGAGTTTTTACCAAAAAGTTATATTTTGGTTTCATCTGACCATATGACATTCTCCCAATCCTCTTCTGGATCATCCAAATGCACTCTAGCAAACATCAGACGGGCCTGGACATGTACTGGCTTAAGCATGGGGACACGTCTTGCACTGCAGGATTTGAGTCCCTGGCTGCGTAGTGTGTTACTGATGGTAGGCTTTGTTACTTTGGTCCCAGCTCTCTGCAGGTCATTCACTAGGTCCCCCCGTGTGGTTCTGGGATTTTTGCTCACCGTTCTTGTGATCATTTTGACCCCACAGGGTGAGATCTTGCGTGGAGCCCCAGATCGAGGGAGATTTTCAGTGGTCTTGTATGTCTTCCATTTCCTAATAATTGCTCCCACAGTTGATTTCTTCAAACCAAGCTGCTTACCTATTGCAGATTCAGTCTTCCCAGCCTGCTGCAGGTCTACAATTTTGTTTCTGGTGTCCTTTGACAGCTCTTTGGTCTTGGCCATAGTGGAGTTTGGAGTGTGACTGTTTGAGGTTGTGGACAGGTGTCTTTTATACTGATAACAAGTTCAAACAGGTGCCATTAATACAGGTAACGAGTGGAGGACAGAGGAGCCTCTTAAAGAAGAAGTTACAGGTCTGTGAGAGCCAGAAATCTTGCTTGTTTGTAGGTGACCAAATACTTATTTTCCACCATCATTTGCAAATAAATTAATACAAAATCCTACAATGTGATTTTCTGGATTTTTTTTCCTCAATTTGTCTGTCATAGTTGACGTGTACCTATGATGAAAATTACAGGCCTCTCTCATATTTTTAAGTGGGAGAACTTGCACAATTGGTGGCTGACTAAATACTTTTTTTCCCCACTGTATATTTAAAATACTTTTTCTGAGACCTGTATTTGAATATCAAAGAAAACAGTTGCCTTTTAGTTGAACCTCGATATAAAACTCTATATTCGACTACCTTGAGTATTTGAAAAGTTGGTATTTTCAAATAAATTATAAAATACAACTATTTTCTGCCCAGGTCTGCGTGCGCGCGCGTGTGTTTGTGTGTGCGGTTTCCACAGGCTATGTTATATGTAACAGAGGAGAGCATGTCAAATAATCATCAAGGTCAAAATAAGGTCAAAGGTCAATGTTTTTCCATCTGTCAACATAAAAGCTGACATTAATTAAAGTATTGTATCAATGTATAAGTAATCACCATGAATTATCAATTACCTATCAATCCGTCAAATTCACATTGATTAAGAACGTGGCCGTTGCGCGCTGGTTTGGTCACGTTCTAAATCAATGTAAGAAATAGGAATTTGATGATTGGTTGATAGATAGCTGATTGAAAGGTGATTATGGATTTTACGTTAGAGCTCTTAAGCTGTGTTCTTTCCACTCATTTTATTTAGTCACAAAAGCGGCGGCTCCTTGTCACACATTATTTTCTCACCTGGAAATTGAGACCCAACGTATCATTCCTTGCGAAGACTGAGGGGCAGTATTGAGTGAGTTTTGCAACGGAAGTCCCACCCCTGTGTCTACATCACATATTTTCGGTTATTTTCGGTCACAAGAGATGGACGTTCTGCTACTTCTGGGTTAAAACACAGAAGAGATGGACGTTCTGCTACTTCTGGGTTAAACACAGGAGAGATGGACGTTCTGCTACTTCTGGTATAAACACAGAAGAGATGGACGTTCTGCTACTTCTGGGTTAAACACAGAAGAGATGGACGTTCTGCTACTTCTGGGTTAAACACAGAAGAGATGGACGTTCTGCTACTTCTGGGTTAAACACAGAAGAGATGGACGTTCTGCTACTTCTGGTATAAACACAGAAGAGATGGACGTTCTGCTACTTCTGGTATAAACACAGAAGAGATGGACGTTCTGCTACTTCGCTTCTACTACTTGCTAACTTCCTTTTTTGTGCTTTTTATTTTGAGATTTGCTAAGCCCAATTATGTCTATGTCCAGTTTGGACGAGCGTCTGTGTGAGCTGGTGAGACAATGCGAGAACCTTTACAACCCTTCGATGCGGTTGTATTCGGACAAGCAAGCGAAAAGACAACAGCTGGAGGGAGACATCACGATATTCTCCATCTCGCAGCAAAAAAGATCCCAAAGTGGTTCTCTGAAATTATTTTATGTGAGGCATATCACTACAACGTCTATATTTGTATAATTTTCACATCATATGTATATAGTCACTTGTATTTAGCGTATCTTCCCTGGATGTGGTCGGTACCTTGCATCACAGACTGCCATCAGGACCATTGAGAAAAAGCCTTTGTAGTTGGAAGTCCAACGATCCCCCCCAAATCTCTGGCGATTTCTGCCCATTGTGCCACGGAGGGATATATGCAACAACATTTTATTCAGGACATGCCAGATAGCCTGGAACACTTCCGTGACGACGGCACAAACTGAAACGAGATTCCTAGCTTATAAATTGTAACTCGAAGTGATACTTTGCTGTGTGCTGCCACTTGCAGTCACAGACTTTCTGCAGCACTAACAGGCAAAGCCGAGAGTTATCTTGTGCGAGATGTTAGGGGCAAGCCGCGGAAACAAGGTCTTCAAACCTGGCAAAAGACACCCGAAAGTATTGAAGATGTCTTTCCTCGTTGGACAAGAGATGTGTGTTCTCCATCGTCCCCTCTTGTAGTGTTCAGTGGACGAACTTGCCATTTTCTCAGTATTATTATTATTATTTTTTTGAATAGCAGTTCAAGCGCTTGCTGTTCAAGATCTAGGAATTGCAATTCAAAAAGAGACATGTTTGCTTCTGTGGTTAAGACGTAGTGTCGTAAAGCATAGTACACCAGACTAGCCTGATATGTAGCTAGCATTTGTAAACAGGCAGATAATACAGGATCTGGAAGTTCAAACGTCGTCGCTGGGTAGTCAAACGTCGTGCCTTGGCACCTCTTGCTTGGTGAGCTACTCTGGCTCCACAAGCCCCCCACTAGTAAATATACACTACACAAGCCGGACTTCCTCTCTGGGTGGAACGCAACGAAAGAGTCTGCTGCACCAAAAAAAAAAAAAGAATCCACCCACGTGCTCGCACAAGTGGCGCTTGTAGCCGCCTTTAGAGAGCAATGAGGCACACAGTTTGACGGGGGAAAAGAAGCATGAAAAAAAATAAAAATAAAAACGTCATTGTTTCTTTTACAGATCATTCATTTAAAGATGTCTAATTTATCAATCAGTGCCCAATTAAAACGTTTTGGTACATGGTGCGAATAGGGCCCTCAGTACAGCACATTTGAAGTACAGATAAAACTCCCCAATACTCCTACAGGTACTTAAAATCTATTGCCCAGATCTGGTTCCAGCTAATGAGACGGCATTACATGCCTTGTAGCTTCCGCACAATGGTTAGGTGATTATGGCCATAGGTGGGAGGCAAGCGAGTTGGTGTGGTTTGTGTAACTTCGGGTTGGGTTTGGATTACAATCATGCCCACTAGCACGAGATGAAAAAGCTGCGCTGATTGAGCTCTATCCAATCATAGTAGCAGCCTCCAGACTAAAAAAAGGATGAAAAGAAATGTCTTTCAGAATTCAAAGTTCATTATATACCAACTGCCTCTTTATCATAGCATAGGCCTGTTTATTTCTGCAACAACACACTCATCCCATCACAAATTGTCAGCAAGCTAGATACAGTGCCTCCTAAAGATATGATTGACATCGGAAAAGATGTTGATGTAAATCTGCTAGTTAGCTAGATGATTATTATTTTTTTTTTATTTTTTTTTTACTGATTGTGATTTATCTTATATGCTCTTAAAAGGGGAACTGCACTCAAACATACTTTGGTATTTTTTTCATGTCAGCAGTCCAAGTTTTCAAGATAATTGCAAGAAGCAAAGTGTCACCGGTCACATCACCATGACGATGCAAAAATAATAATAACTTCATAATATTAATATTCATAATCTTCTAACTCATAATATATGGCTGGCTGGCTAGTGGCTTGTGCCAGATATTTGTTGTGTATATGGTGGTTGGCTAAGGTCTAAACTACCTGTGTTGTTGCTGCCATGTGCAACTCCTGACTGTGGAAGGGATGGAGCCGCTCCTCCTTCTGTCTTCCTTCCTCTCTCTGGGCGTATCAGCCAACCACACTCAATATGGATGATGATGGAAATCAAGTGCTACTCTTTTATGCGGCTGTGACAGTACTGTTGACATTTAAACGAGGTAGCTAGGTACACACACTTGACCAGCGATCGCATCTCAAGCCTGTTTTGAATACCAGGCGAGTACGAGCTCCATCCAAGGCAGACCAACAGGCGCAACCAACGGATAGGGTGGGGGGGGGGGGGTCGCGAACTTGACGATGTCACGACGTCAGAACAACAACAACCAAAACGATATGGGGGATTGGAAGTGATGCAGACAATTACATTGATGGAAGCTACAATCTATCTGCAATATTAAAGCTGATCTACCTCGCAAAAAAATAAAAAATAAATTAAATCAACTGAGAACTGAGACAATGCGCACTTGCATCTCAACTGCCACTTGTCAATATTCAAAAATTCAAAACCCATTCGCGAGCATCCCGTTCTGTAACACGATTCCCTATGAAACACTGCCACTCAGAAACACACTCTGGTAATAGATCATGTGAAGGTTGTAAAAAAAAATAACAAATGGCACCGAAGCACACACGTCGCCACTCGCCAGTGACTTGATAAGCTGATTTAACTGATGTGGCCTGCTGCTCAATGTGCCTGATAGCTAGTAGCTAGCTTCATTGTCAAAAAACAGAGATGGAACTTAACTAGCTAGTAATTTTGGGCACTGATAGACAGCGTGTAGCTGCTTGTGCTTTGTTTACGATAGTTTGACAGTTTGCTGATGATGAAGTTGTAGACATGTTCTCAGAAATCAGTCCTGAGCGCAGCCAGCAGCAGCTGACTCGATGCTGTCTGCAGTGCACTGACTTTTTCATGATTTTTTTTTTTACTTGAGAAATACTGCACCAAATACCTTACAGATGTAGGATCTTAACTTAATCACCATGTTGCAGGAGAACTTTACTGCAATGCAGGACATTTTCAAAGTATAGTGTATTTGAGGTTTAAAAGGCTTCTGAAGTTTGTAATTTCCACTTTGAAATTTCTGACTTGATTTTCCCTTATGATGAAAAATGTATCAACCCCTACAAAAATGCCCATTAATTATAATCCACATAATAATTCACATTTCCTGTTGCTGAAGGATTATTTTCCTGCTGTAGAAAACTGGCTCAAATTAAGATCCTACATCTGTAGATGTAAAATTGTGCGACTAAGATTCCTCAGCAAACACATCAAAATAAATGACAGATTTCTTTAATTTATTTAAAATTATATACATTCTGACTATTTTGAGGAAGTGGTAGTGGCAATGTTGTTGCTACCATGACTCAAGAGAGACAAACAGCAGTAACTGCCAGGGTACGATATGAAAACATAACACATCTGTGTGTTCAGCCCCCTTTAAGTTTGCGCTGATCCATAATTTATAACAAGAGTGTCTACTAAATGACTAAAATGTCAATGTAACTCTGCACAGTTTATCAGCATGACAGCAACACATTGCCACAATCACTGGCCCCATCAACTAACCCCCATGTTGTGAACTTAACCAATCACTGCTCTCACCTTTCATCACCTTTTAAACTGTGCCTTTATTTCTGGGATGATGATTATGATGATGATGATGATGATGATGATGATGATGATGATGATGGTGATGGGGAGGAAGAAAGAGGTGCGGATTATGAGTTTGCTCCTCTCTGATGAGGGGCATGAGGTGCAGTAATCAAAACAATCACAAAGGTTACATGAATAAAAAAACACAGTGATTACTCCAAGGGGTGTCCAAATCTGGTATCAACTGGAATGTCTTAAATCTACCAATCAGTGGGAGGTGGAAGTCAAGACGTCATTATGTGTCCCAAATGGCACCCTATTCACTTATTTTGGGTCCTGGTCAAAAGTAGTCCACTATAAGGAATAGGGTGCCAATTGGGATGTTACCTAACCTACTATTTAAAAACTTTCACATATCTCAGATGAAAGCAGATATGTAAATGTAATCCATTAAAACTCTAACAGGTCACACTTCAAGGCCATAACTATACTAGACCTCAGATCATTTTTCCTCCTGTAGACCTTCTCTGACAGCCAGTCATCTTGATAAGAAGCCCAACTTAACTTGTCACATGCAAGCACACACACACACACACGCACGCACGCACACACACACACACACGCACAAACATTCGCTCGAGCACACACACACACACAGCAAAGCCTGCCTGCTGCCACCTACCTGTTGCCTTGGTGACAGTACCTTTCTCTGCCATACATATCCCTCTCTCTCCCTCCCTCTCTCTCTCTCTCTCCCTCTCTCTCCCTCCCTCTCCCTCTTCTCCCTATCCTCTCCCTCTCTCCTCTCCCTCTCTCCTCCCCATCCTCTCCTCTCTCCTCCCCATCCTCTCCTCTCTCCTCCTCATCCTCTCCCTCTTTCCTCTCCATCCTCTCCCTCTTTCCTCTCCATCCTCTCCCTCTTTCCTCTCTCCTCCCCATCCTCTCCTCTCTCCATCCTCGCCCTCTCTCATTCTGAATGTGACAGCTCCGGTCAACTCCAGTTCCATTCCCAGGTTGTCAGCCCACCAGTTGGACACACACTGAAAAGTTCACAAAAAGAGAGAGAGAGAGAGCGAGAGAGAGACAGAGTCATACACACACAGACTCACTCACTCAAGAGCCAGTAGACTATTCCCAGAGTAAAGCCTTTCTCCATCCTCAGATATACTGCCATACTCAGCCTACCTGTCAAACGGACAGTCTACCAATCAACACAGTCTGCAAACAGACCAACACTGATAAAGCTGTGGACTTCTCAGTAGATGGCTTTATCGTATTGTAGAACAATATCAGATTCACTTTTATTTGCCAAGTACATTTACACACACTCAGAATGTTACCTGGTGACATGGTGCTGCTAGTGATAGACAATATTTAGAGACAGAATACAGACAGAGGAGTTTACACACACATATACAAATAGGTAGATGGAGCTATTAGAGAGTGAGCAGTGGACCCACAGTGGAAATACAGTGGATATACTCAATCTAATTATATCTAAATGCAGAGAGACGAACAGAGTGCACTATAGTGCAGTTCATGTATATGGTTCAGACATTTTTTTTCTCATGGCATTGTGAGATCTGATCATCTCCACGGACTGGAACACAACAAGGACATCCTCACAGCCTTCCCACGAGGCAGTGCTCTACCTACTGCAAAGTGCAAAGGTCCTGTACTCATGTATAGTGTGTAAATGTACAGTGCCTTTCAGAAAGTATTCACACCCTTTGACTTTTTTCACAATGTTGTGTCACAGCCTGAATTTAAACGTGTATTAAATAGTATTAAATTTCTAAAATGTTCTACAATCTAAAGCTAAAATGTCTTGAGTCAATAAGTATTCAAGAAAGAAGCCTGTAAAGAAATGAAATATCCCAAAACATGCATCCTGTTTGCAACAAGGCACTTAAGTAATACTGCAAAAAATAAATTGGCAAAGAAATTAACTTTTTGTCCTGAAAACAAAGCACTATGTTTTGGGGCAAATCCAACACATAACAGAGTACCGCTCTTCATATTTTTAAGCATGGTGGTGACTGCATCATGTTATAGGTTATCACGTTTCAGGAGAAGACCCAGATGCAGACAGTGTCGAAGTAACAAAAGTTTATTACAAAAACAGGGGGGCAGGCAAACGACAGGTCCTGGAAACAGGAGACAAAAGGGCTGTGAGACATGGGTTTGATCCTAGACACATGAAAAGTGGGATGTATACGGAGGGTACGGGGCAACAGAAGATGAACTGCAGAGGGGCTAATGATCTTGGAGATGGGGAAAGGCCCGATAAACCAGGGGGGGGAAGTTTGCGGGACTCCACCCGGAGGGACAGATCTCGGGTGGACAGCCATACCTTCTGCTCGAGACGATACCGGGGAGCCTGGGTCCGGTGGCGGTCCGCTTGTCATCGATACCTGGAGGTGGTCTTGAAAAGAGCCGATTGGGCTCTCCTCCAGGTACGATGACAGTGGCGGACAAACATCTGGGCAGAGGGTATGCCGACCTCTTCCTCTTGTTCCGGGAAGAGCGGGGGCTGATAACCCAGGGAACACTCAAAAAGACAAAAGACCCATGGCAGAGCAGGGATGGGTGTTGCGGGCGTATTCAACCCACACTAATTGCTAGCTCCAGGTGGTGGGGTTGGCGGAGACCAGTCAGCGCTGAATCGTATCCAGGTCATGGTTGGCTCGTTCCGACTGGCCGTTGGACTGAGGGTGGAAACTGGAGGACAGGCTGGCCGACCGACGACCCAATGAGTGTGCAGAACGCCTTCCAGAACTGGGACGGGAACTGAGGACCCGGTCGGAGACCATGTCCACTGGGAGTCCATGGATCCGGAAGACGTGCTGCACCATGAGCTGGGTCGTCTCTTTGGCGGAGGGTAGCTTGGGGAGAGGAATGAAGTGGGCGGCTTTGGAAAACTGGTCCACAACTGCCAGGATGGCGGTGTTGCCATCAGATGGGGGAAGACCCGTGACAAAGTCCAGGGATATGTGAGACCAGGGATGGTGAGGAACAGGCATAGGTTGGAGGAGACAAGCAGGAGCTTGCCGAGGAGTCTTGTTCTGCACAAAGATCGTGCAGGCAGCGATGAACACGGTGACGTCAGGAACCATGGTAGGCCACCAAAAGCGTTGTCGCACAAAGGTCAGGGTCTGACGGGAGCCCGTGTGGCAGGCAAGCCTGGAGGAGTGGGCCCACTCCAGGACCGAGGAGAGGAGAGCATCAGGAACAAACATCTGGTTTTCTGACCCCCTCCGGGGTTCGGCTGGGAACGCTGTGCCTCCCGGACCTGCTTCCCTATTCCCCAACTGAGTGCCGTCGCCAAGCACGAGGTGGGAAGGATGGTCTCGGTTTTCCGGGGGTGTAGCCGCGGGGCTGTAGCAGCGTGACAGCACATCTGGCTTGACATTCTTGGATCCCTGTCGGTATGAGAGGGAGAAGTTGAACCGGTTGAAAAGCAGGGCCCACCTAGCTTGGCGGTGCGGAGAGATTCCAAGTTCTTGTGGTCTGTCCACACAATGAACGGATGTTCCGCCCCCTCCAGCCAGTGCCTCCACTCCGCCAATGCCATCGTCACCACGAGAAGCTCACGATTCCCCACGTCACAATTCCTCTCCATGGTGTTGAGGCGATGGGAGAAGAAGGCGCAGGGATGTAACTTGAGGTCCAGAGCCGAACGCTGGGACAGGACCGCCCCCACTCCAACATCTGAAGCGTCGGCCTCCACCACGAACTGGCGGGACGGGTCATGACGAACCAAGATGGGAGTAGTGGTGAATTGGTGTTTGAGGTCCGGGAATGCCCGGTCAGCAGCTGGGGACCATGTGAACTAAACTTGAGAGAGATGAGTGCAGACAGGGGGGAAGCGAGGGTGCTGTAACCCTGGATATAGTGGCGATAAAAGTTTGAGAATCCCAGGAAACCATGCAGCTGCACTCTGGACGTAGGCTGGGGCTAATCCACCACTGCTCTCACCTTCCCGGGATCCATCTGTACACTCCCTGCAGCGATTATGTACAGTGAGGGAAAAAAGTATTTGATCCCCTGCTTATTTTGTACGTTTGCCCACTGACTAAGAAATTATCAGTCTATAATTTTAATGGTAGGTTTATTTGAACAGTGAGAGACAGAATAACAACAAAAAAATCCTGAAAAATGCATGTAAAAAATGTTATGAATTGATTTGCATTTTAATGAGGGAAATAAGTATTTGACCCCTCTGCAAAACAGGACTTAGTACTTGGTGGCAAAACCCTTGTTGGCAATCACAGAGGTCAGACGTTTCTTGTAGTTGGCCACCAGGTTTGCACACATCTTAGGAGGGATTTTGTCCCACTCCTCTTTGCAGATCTTCTCCAAGTCATTAAGGTTTCGAGGCTGATGTTTGGCAACTCGAACCTTCAGCTCCCTCCACAGATTTTCTATGGGATTAAGGTCTGGAGACTGGCTAGGCCACTCCAGGACCTTAATGTGCTTCTTCTTGAGCCACTCCTTTGTTGCCTTGGCCATGTGTTTTGGGTCATTGTCATGCTGGAATACCCATCCACAACCCATTTTCAATGCCCTGGCTGAGGGAAGGAGGTTCTCACCCATGATTTGACGGTACATTGCCCCGTCCATCGTCCCTTTGATGCGGTGAAGTTGTCCTGTCCCCTTAGCAGAAAAACACCCCCAAAGCATAATGTTTCCACCTCCATGTTTGACGGTGGGGATGGTGTTCTTGGGGTCATAGGCAGCATTCCTCCTCCTCCAAACATGGCGAGTTGAGTTGTTTCCAAAGAGCTCGATTTTGGTCTCATCTGACCACAACACTTTCACCCAGTTATCCTCTGAATCATTCAGATGTTCATTGGCAAACTTCAGACGGGCCTGTATATGTGCTTTCTTGAGCAGGGTGACCTTGTGGGCGCTGCAGAATTTCAGTCCTTCACGGCGTAGGTCGTTACCAATTGTTTTCTTGGTGACTATGGTCCCAGCTGCCTTGAGATTGTTGACAAGCTCCTCCCATGTAGTTCTGGGCTGATTCCTCACCGTTCTCATGATCATTGCAACTCCACGAGGTGAGATCTTGCATGGAGCCCCAGGCCGAGGGAGATTGACAGTCTTTTGTGTTTCTTCCATTTGCGAATAATCACACCAACTGTTGCCACCTTCTCACCAAGCTGCTTGGCGATGGTCTTGTAGCCCATTCGGCCTTGTGTAGGTCTACAATCTGGTCCCTGACATCCTTGGAGACCTCTTTGGTCTTGGCCATTGTGGAGAGTTTGGAATCTGATTGATTGATTGCTTCTGTGGACAGGTGTCTTTTATACATGTAACAAGATGAGATTAGGAGCACTCTCTTTAAGAGTGTGCTCCTATTCTCAGCTCGTTACCTGTAAATAAGACACCTGGGAGCCAGAAATCTTTCTGATTGAGAGGGGGTCAAATACTTATTTCCCTCATTAAAATGCAAATCAATTCATAACATTTTTGACATGCGTTTTTTTGGATTTTTGTCAGTGGGCAAACGTACAAAATCAGCAGGGGATCAAATACTTTTTTCCCCTCACTGTAGCCCAGGAAGGGGATGGTGGAGCGATGGAATTCATATTTCTCCGCTTTCACAGAAAGCTGGTTCTCCAGGAGGCGTTGGAGGACCTGGAGCACGTGTTCTTGGACGGAGCGGGAGCAGACGAGGATGTCATCGAGGTAGACGAAGATGAACTGGTTCAACATGTCGCGGAGAACATCATTAACCAGAGCCTGGAACACAGCTGGAGCATTGGTAAGGCCAACTGGCATGACCAGATACTCGTAGTGACCGCTGGCCATGTTGAAGGCAGTCTTCCACTCGTCCCCCTCCCGTATCCGCACCAGGTGGTAGGCGTTCCATAGGTCCAGCTTGGAGAACACGTTGGCCCCCTGGAGCAGCTAGAAGGCCAAGGAGATGAGTGGTAGCGGGTAGAGGTTATTCACAATGATGTCTTTGAGGCCACGGTAGTCGATGCACGGGCACAGGGTTTTGTCCTTCTCCACAAAGAAGCAGCCTGCGCCGGTGGGGGAGGCAGAAGGACAGATGAACCCAGCAGCTAGGGAGTCCTTAATGTAGGTCTCCATAGCCTTGGTCTCCGGACCGTCAGCGAGTACAGTCGTCCCCGGTGCAGAGTGGTGCCTGGGAGAAGGTCGATTCCACAGTTGTAGGGTTGGTGCTGCGGAAGAGAAGTGTCCCGTGCCTTACTGAACACCTCCCTGAGGACCTGGTGCTCCGCGGGAATGGCGGAGAGGTCCGAGGCAACTTCCGAGCCCTCAGGAAGACATCCCGGGGCAGGCTGCGCTGACTTCAGGCAATGAGCGTGGCAGAACAGGCTCCAGCCCATGATGGCACCAGTAGACCAGTCAATAGAGGGGTTGTGTCGCTGGAACCAAGAGAAACCCAATACCACGGGAACCTGAGGAGACTTAATTAGCAGGAATTGGATTGTCTCGCTGTGGTTCGCTGATGCTCGTAGGTTGATGGGGGTGGTATTGTGGGTGACCCGGCTCATAGAGCGCCTGTCCAGCCCTCCCAGACATCAGCGTGATGAGGTGTGCTATCTTAGAGCGGTCCGAGGGGAAGGAGGAGGGCTGCAGCTCATCCATGGGAATGGAGAGGGGCTGAGTGGGGATTCCCAGCTCGGACGCCAGGGTAGCGTCCATAAAGCTCTCGTCGGCCCCAGAGTCGATGAGTACCCAGAGAAATATTAACTAGTTCCCCCACAGCAAGATGGCATGAAAGGGGGTGCGAGTAAGTGGAGAGGAAAAGTTATCCTTATGGCCCACCAGAGTACTCGCTACTACCGGTGAGCCTGGTATTTTAGTGGACAGCTCGACACGAAATGACCAGTAGTCCCGCAATACAGGCAACTCTAAGTGTGAACCTGTATTGCCATTTGCCTAGCTCTGCCTAGTTGCATCGGCTCGGGAAGAGGTGAATCGGCCGACTTCGGAGACTCTCGGGGAACTTGGGTAGCATCGGGTTCTCTCGGCAACGGAGCCGTCGGGGACTTCCGGGATGCCTTGAAGGCGAGGTAGAATCCTTGGGTGAGCGAGTGGAATCGGACTTCCTCTCTTTCCTTCGTTCCCGTAGTCGCCCATCGATCCGAAAGGTTAAGGCGATGAGCGAGTCGAGATCCGTCGGTAGTTCCCGGGCTGCAAGCTCGTCCTTTACTTCCTCTGATACTCTGTGCAGGAACGTGTCGAACAGCGCTTCTGGGTTCCAGGCACACTCAGCTGCCAACGTGCGGAAATCCACTGCATAGTCTGCCACACGGCGGGATTCTTGGCAAAGCTGGAGTAACTTCCGGGCAGCCTCTTTCCCGGACAATGGAGCATCGAAAACCTTCTTTACCTCCTGCATGAACTCCTCCAGACTGAAGCATACGGCCGACTGTTGTTCCCACACTGCCGTATCCCAGGCAAGAGCCGTCCAGGACATCAGCATGATGAGGTACGCGATGTTAGAGCGGTCCGAGGGGAAGGAGGAGGGCTGCAGCTTGATGATGAGCAAACACTGAGCGAAGATTGCCCGACAGGTTCCCGACTCTCCGGCCAAGCATTCCGGGGGACGTAAGTGGGGTTCTGGGGAAACCGGGGTGGCCACGCCACTGACAGCCGGGCTCCTGAGTGGCGCAGCGGTCTAAGGCTCTGCATTTCAGTACTTGAGGCGTCACTACAGACCCCCTGGTTCGATTCCAGGCTGTATCACAACCGGACATGATTGGGAGTCCCATAGGGGAGCGCACAATTGGCCCAGCATCGTCCGGGTTTGGCCGTTGTAGGCCGTCATTGTAAATAAGAATTTGTTCTTAACTGACTTGCCTAGTTAAATAAAGGTTAAAAAATAAAATAAATAAAAACCTGAGGGGCTTGGAGGTTACCGTCGTGGTAGGCTGCCTAACGGACAACCCGCTTAATTGCTCCCGTAATGTGTTAAACGCTCGGTCATGGCGTTCGGCCAAAGTCTGCAACCCTTCCATGAGACCACGAAGCAACTCCTCGTGCCTTCCAATGGTGGCTCCTTGGGAATAGATGGCGTTGCAGAGCTCGTCCGAGTCTGCTGGGTCAGTCATGGCCAGTTTGCACTATGACGTTTCAGGAGAAGACCCAGATGCAGACAGTGTCGAACTAACAAAAGTTTATTACAAAAACAGAGGGCAGGCAAACGACAGGTCAAGGGCAGGCAGAGGTCAGTAATCCAGATCAGAGTCCAAAAGGTACAGAACGGCAGGCAGGCTCAGGGTCAGGGCAGGCAGAATGGTCAAAACCGGGAAAACTAGAAAACAGGAACTTGAGAAAAAAAAGGAGAAAGGAGAAAAACTCTGGTAGGCTTGACGAAACAAAACAAACTGGCAACAGACAAACAGAGAACACAGGTATATATATATATATATATATATATATATATATATATATATATATATATATATATATATATATATATATATATATATATATATATATATATATATATATACTGGGGATAATGGGGAAGATGGGCGACACCTGTAGTGGGGTAGAGACAATCACAAAGACAGGTGAAACAGATCAGGGTGTGACAATAAGTATGCTTGTCATCGGCACGGACTAAGGAGTTTTTTTGGATAAAAATAAATGGAATAGCGCTAAGCACAGGCAAAATCCTAGAACCTGGGTCAGTCTGCTGTCCACCAGACCCTGGGAGAGGAATTCACCTTTCAGCAGGACAATAACTTAAAACACAAGGCCAAATCTGCACTTGAGGCCAAACCAACTACTCCAATATTGACACAATTGTCACTCACGTAGGTTTTAACTACCTTAGTTTTAGGTGATCTGTGGAACTGAGGGAGAACTACAAACATTTTTTAAACACCCTCGCTAGCACAGGGAAGATAATGATTATCTCTGGCCCCCTCCTGTGCTACCCCTAGGGGTTCGGAACGTTTTAGCCGACTCTTTACCCTAAACGAGTACCTGAAGAAACGTTGCAATGACAGGGATGTCTCTTTTTGTGACAACTTTGATTTGCTGTGGGAGCAATCAGCACTTTTTAAAGGAGACCGGATTCACCCTAACCACAGGTGTTCTAGGATTATTTCCAGCAACACCGCAAACTGTTTTAGAGATTGACGGACAGGTTCTGGTAGTGCTCCAGTTCTCCCTGTCAGAATAAGCAACAGAGGACTTGGAAAGCATATCAACTCCTGTAGAAATGGCGCTATGGTTATTGTGAGTAACCAAATGTATGTTCCTTTAACTCCGCCTTCTAGTGAGTTTATACAAATTGTCATCTCCTACCATTCTGTTAGATCGGAGACTGTCAGAAAATGTGGTTGTTAACGTTAACTTAAGGATCGGACCCTTTTTTTCAATTTTCGCCTAAAATGACATACCCAAATCTAACTGCCTGTAGCTCAGGACCTGAAGCAAGGATATGCATATTCTTGATATCATTTGAAAGGAAACACTTTGACGTTTGTGGGAATGTTAAATTAATGTAGGAGAATATAACATATTAGATTTGATAAAAGAAAATACAAACCAAAAAATGTGTTTTCTATTATGTTTTTTGTTGCATAATCTTTGAAATGCAAGAGAAAGGCCAGACAGTGATGTTGGATTCTAGATGTAATTTAGATGTGGTCCACAAGATGGCAGCAGTGTGTGCGCAAAGTGTTAGACTGATCCAGTGAAGAATTACATCACTACACAATATTTTGTATCAAGTCTACCAGGAGTTTTCCTAAATGTGCCGAATTGGTTTTCAAGTATATAACTATAGAGAACATACAAAAATGCTGTGGTAATACAAAATGTAAGTTTACACAATCCCAGGAATGTCATAAATGATGGATAATTAGCTTCCCTACAGAAAAGACACTAACCTCACACTTCTAGATGGCAAGGCGGGGTGGGTGTGGAGTCAGTGGTCAAACTATAGAAATCAATTCCTACATTTGAAAATAAATATTGATTTTTCAAACAAAACTACAATAAATTTTATCTCTGTGACCCTCAGGATGACAAATCAGAGCAAGATTACTGAATGTAAGTACATTATTTACCTTCATAGGTGAATGTACCAAACCAGTTGCCGTGATAAAAGTGTTTTGTTGTTGTGCACTATCCTCAAACAATAGCATGGTATTTTTTTTAGCTGTAATAGCTACTGTAAATTGGACACTGCAGTTAGATTAACAAGAATTTAAGCTTTCTGCCCATATAAGACATGTCTATGTCCCGGAAAATTGGCTGTTGTTTACAACACCATTCTAGTCATATATCGCATATTGAGCAACAACCGTCCCGTATAAGCGACACCGATCCTGTAGAGGTTAATAGTTTTGTTGTTATTCCTTTGGTTACCTCTAGGCAGATGCCCCAGGGGCAGAGTGGCCCACACATTGAAAATGGCACTTTAAATGTTAGAGCAATCACTAGTAAAACCTTTCTCGTGAATTACCTCATTACTGAGCGCAAAGTTGATTGCATGTTTCTCACTGAAACGTGGCTGTCAACGGACTGTAGAGCCGCTCTTATTGAGCCTCCCTCTACAGCTTTTCATACTCTATCAGAAAAGGGAACAAGGGTGGGGGGACAGCCTCTATTTCTACTAATGCTCTCAGCTGTAAGGACATTTCATTTAGCGACCTTGGGTCTTTGAACATCATGCTATGCTGTTTAAATGTCAGCAACCAGTGCTGATCATAACCCTGTATAGGCCACTAAAAGCACTGCCCCACTTTTCTTTACTGATTTATCTGAACTATTGTCTATTGTCCTTGAGAACTATGATAAAATCATTGTGTTGGGCGATTTTAATATTCATGTTGACAAAGAGACTGACTCCAAGGCCTTTGAACGTTTGAATCTTTTGAGCTCTATGGACTTTATCCAACATGTTACTGGGCCCACCCATAACCGCGGCCAAACTCTGGACCTGGTTATTACCAAGGGGCTTTCTATTGACACATCCTCTATTGTCGACGTTGCTTTATCTGATCACCACTGTGTATTTTTTTACTACCTTGTTGCTCATAGCACAGGGTAATACTGAACGCATTATTAAGAAATGCTATCTTACCTCTGAAATTGCTACAGATTTTTATTGAGTGTATGAACAATACTCCACCACCTATTCTGTCTTCCTCTTGTGATGATTTAGTTGATAACTTTAATAGCAAATTAAGGGCAACCATTGATGCCATAGTACAGTGCTCCAGTGAAGTGCTCCAGTAACGTTGAAAGGCCACATCCAAACGGAGAAATAGAGAGAGCCCCTTGGATGAGTGAGGAAACTAATCAATTAAAGAGACATTGCAGAAAGGCAGAGCGGAGGTGGAGAAAGTCAAAGTTACAGGTCCGTTATGATATTCTGAGAGAGCAACTTGGCAGATATAACAAGGCAATTACAAAACGCTAGACGGGCTCATTTTTCTATCTTGATCACTAATAATCCGAATAATTAGAGAGTGTTCTTCTCGGCCATTGATGGCCTGATAAATCATACCGCCTCAAACCTATGTGAACTTTCCTTCACATTTAAATGTGATGAGTTTGAGGCGTATTTCAGAGATAAGATAACCAATAGTAGGTTGGGTATCAGTCAAGCAAAACCTGATGAGAAGTTTAATGATTTGTGCCCTAGCCTGCCACGCAAAGGCACTATGGATTTATTTCCCCTGGTTGACTCAGACACGCTCAGGAAAGGGATATCACAATTTAAGCCTTATACCTGCCTCACCACCACCTTCTTCAAAACAGTTTTTAATTGCATATTTGAAGAAGCGCAAGCTATTGTTAATCACTCCCTGTTCACAGGCACTTTCCCCACTGCACTAAAAACTGCTATGGTGAAACCCCTTCTGAAGAAAGTAATCTAGATTCTTCAGCCACTAGCAATTTTCAGCCAATCTCAAACCTTCCACTCTTAAGCAAAATTCTGGAGAAATTGGGTTTTCACACCACTAAATGATTTTTTAAGTTCCAAAATGCATGTTTTCGTGCCCACCACAGCACAGAGACGGCCGTAGTTAAAGTGGTAAATTATTTTTAGAGCCAACACATCCTCCAGCTAAATCAAGACAAGAATAATGTACTTATTTTTGAAGCCAAAGCACAGAGAGAGAATCTGGCCACTCATTTTTAATTTATGGGCAAAAAAGATAAAAAAACAGGTAAAGAACCTAGGTGTTATTTTAAAACATGAAATACATTTCGAATCACATATTAGGAATGTGACCAAAACAGCTTTTTACCACCTGAGGAACATTGCCAAGGAGCAGCCGTTTTCTCTCTCAGGCTGATACAGAGAGACTCATCCATGCTTTTATTACAAGCAGGCTTGACTACTGTAATGCTCTCCTGTCTGGTCTGCCCAAGAAAGCCATTGGTCAACCGCAAAACACAGGGTACTGACCAAGACCAGACGGAGAGCACACATTACCCTGGTTTTAAGGTCTCTGCACTGGCTGCCTGTGACTTATATCATTAATTGTAAGATTGTGTACCCCAATACATGTCAGACATGCTTTTAATGTATGTACCCAGTAGGTCCCTCAGGTCCTCTGGCACTGGCCTTTTAACTATCCCAAAGCCTAGGACCAAGAGGCATGGAGAGGCAGCCTTTAGTTACTATGCCCCCCAGCCTCTGGAACAGCCTGCCAGAGAACCTGAGGGGGGGCTGAAACTGTGGACTTATTTAAAAGAGATCTGCTTTTCCTCAGGGTGCTTTTTAGTCATTTGGTTTTTGTCATTATTTTGTTTTTTATCTTATGCTTTATAAATGAAGATTGATTTGATTTGATTTAGGCTACCTACTGCAAAGTTCAAATATCTTTATTTATTTTTATTTAAATATCCTGTACATTTACATAGCATGTTGTAGCATCATGACATGTTTAGTATCTCCTCCATGGAGGAGGTGTTTGGCATGTATGACATCAGTGCCTTCAGAAATTATTCACCACCCTTGTCTCCCAACCAACCCTTAGTGAGAACGTGATGCACAAACCACTCTTGTCTCCCAACCAACACTTAGGGAGATACGCTGTGGTCCCAAACTGCAAACTATCCCCTTTTTAGTGCACTACTTTGACTAGAGCCCATAGGGCCCTATAAAATCAGTTTCATTTTTTACCTGATTCCGTTCCATTTATTCCCAAATTCAGTTTTTCTTTGTTTTGTTTTTCCAGGTTTCCTTTTTTCTCTGTTCTCACCTTCCAACAGGACAACGAACCTAACCACACAGCCAAGACAACGCAGGAATTGCTTCGGGACAAGTCTCTGAATGTCCTTGAGTGGCCCAGCCAGAGCCCGGACTTGAACCCGATCGAACATCTCTGGAGAGACCTGAAAATAGCTGTGCAGCAACGATCCCCATCCAACCTGACAGAGCTTGAGAGGATCTGAAGAGAAGAATGGAAGAAACTCCCCAAATACAGGTGTGCCAAGCTTGTAGTGTCATACCCAAGAAGCCTCGAGGCTGTAATCGCTGCCAAAGGTGCTTCAACAAACTTATGTAAATGTGATATTTCATTTTTGTATTTCTAATAAATTAGCAGAAATGTCTAAAAACCTGTTTTTGCTTTGTCATTATCGGGTATTGTGTGTAGATTGATGTGGGGGAAAAAACAAGTTATCAATTTTAGAATAAGGCTGTAGCTAACAAAGTGTGGAAAAAGTCAAGGTGTCTGAGTACTTTTTGAAGGCACTGTATGTAAATGTGAAATGAATAAAGCAGTATGTAGACATTTACATTTACATTTTAGTCATTTAGCAGACGCTCTTATCCAGAGCGACTTACAGTTAGTGAGTGCATACATTAATATAATAATATAATATAATAATAATATATAATATAATAATAATAATAATAATAATAATAATATGCCATTTAGCAGACGCTTTTATCCAAAGCGACTTACAGTCATGCGTGCATACATTTTTTTTGTGTATGGGTGGTCCCGGGGATCGAACCCACTACCTTGGCGTTACAAGTGCCGTGCTCTACCAGCTGAGCTACAGAGCATTATTTTTCATATTTTTCATACTGGCCCCCCGTGAGAATCAAACCCACAACCCTGGCGTTGCAAACACCATGCTCTACCAACTGAGCTACATCCCTGCCGGCCATTCCCTCCCCTACCCTAGACATTGTTAAAGTGACCAGTGTTCCATTATTAAAGTGACCAGTGATTCCATGTCTATGTACATAGGGCAGCAGCCTCTAAGGTGCAGGGTTGAGTAACCGGGTGGTAGCCGGCTAGTGACAGTGACTAGTGATATTTATTTAACAGTCTGATGGCCTTGAGACAGAAGATGTTTTTCAGTCTTTCGGTCCCAGCTTTGATGCACTTGTACTGACCTCACCTTCTGGATGATAGCGGGGTGAACAGGCTGTGGCTCGGGTGGTAGATGTCCTTGATGATCTTTTTGGCCTTCCTGTGACATCGGGTACTGTAGGTGTCCCGGAGGGCGGGCAGTGTGCCCCCGGTGATGAGCGCCCTACAGGATGCTCTCAATGGTGCATCTGTAAAAGATTGTGGGGTTCTTAGGTTCTCATGAGGTTGAAGAGTTGCTGTTGCGCAACTGTCTGGACCGTTTCAGATTGTCAGTGACGTGTACGCCGAGGAACTTGAAACTTTTCACCTTCTCCGTCCACATTCACACCGGTCCCGTCCTATCCATTAAGTTATGTATCCCATTAAGCAATGCATCCATTAAGTTAAAGTTACTGAGAGTATGATCATAGATCTCCAGTCTGTGGAAGGCTTAGGAGGGAAAAAGAAGAAGAAACAGAATGTGAAATGTCAGTATTCTTGTCTGGGAATGTGTGTGTAGACATTATATCCTGACAGCTTGACATTTCCATCTCATGTCTTTCATAAATATATCAGAAGTGGTTTGTGAAACGAAAGGGTCACAGGATAACATAATACAATGTATCTGTGAATGTAGAGTCACGAGAGAGAGAGAGAGAGAGAGAGAGAGAGAGAGAGAGAGAGAGAGAGAGAGAGAGAGAGAGAGAGAGAGAGAGAGAGAGAGAGAGAGAGAGAGAGAGAGAGAGAGAGAGAGAGAGAGAGAGAGAGAGAGAGAGAGAGAGAGAGAAACATGAAAGTCACACATACGCCCAGGCCATGAGCAGGCAAACAGGCCCAACACCCACTCTTACACTAGCCCAAGCCAATGTCATGTACCAGATGCTCAGCAGGCTCTGCTCACAATTACTGGCCTGAGGCCAAACCACACAACCAACAACATTCGACACTTTATGGAACACAAAGCCTTCACTATTTCATCCTGGAATATCCAAGGCCTGAGGTCATCTGCCTTTGGCCTAAAGAGCAGGAATCTGGACTTCACCAAAGAAATCGGAAATACAGACATTGTCATCCTACAAGAAACATGGTATAGAGGAGACGGACCCACTGGTTGCCCTCTAGGTTACAGAGAGCTGGTAGTCCCATCCACCAAACTACCAGGTGTGAAACAGGGAAGGGACTCAGGGGGTATGCTAATTTGGTATAGAGCAGACCTAACTCACTCTATTAAATTAATCAAAACAGGAACATTTTACATTTGGTTAGAAACTCAAAAGGAAATGATCTCAACTGAGAAAAATGTCCTCCTGTGTGCTACCTATATCCCCCCACTAGAATCCCCATACTTTAATGAAGACAGTTTCTCCATCCTGGAGGTGGAAATCAATCATTTCCAGACCCAGGGACATGTACTAGTCTGTGGCGACCTAAATGCCAGAACTGGACAAGAACCTGACACCCTCAGCACACAGGGGGACAAACACCTACCTGGAGGTGACAGCATTCCCTCCCCCATATGCCCCCCTAGGCACAACTACGACAACATAACCAACAAAAACGGGTCACGACTCCTGTAGCTCTGTCGCACACTGGGTATGTACATAGTCAATGGTAGGCTTCGAAGGGACTCCTATGGTAGGTACACCTATAGCTCATCTCTTGGCAGTAGTACTGTAGACTACTTTATCACTGATCTCAACTCAGAGTCTCTCAGAGCGTTCACAGTCAGCCCACTGACACCCCGATCAGACCACAGCAAAATCACAGTCTACTTGAAAAGAGCAATACTCAATCATGAGGCATCAAAGCCAAAATAACTGAATAATATTAAGAAATGCTATAGATGGAAGGAAAGTAGTATCGAAACCTACCAAAAAACAATTAGGAAACAACAAATTAAATCCATTCTAGACAACTTCCTGGACAAAACGTTCCACTGTAATAGTGAAGGTGTAAACTTGGCAGTAGAAAACCTAAACAGTATATTTGACCTCTCAGCTTCCCTATCAAATCTAAAAATCTCTAACAGAAAACCAAAGAAAAGTAATAACAGTGATAAATGGTTTGATGAAGAATGCAAAAACCTAAGAAAGAAATTGAGAAACCTATCCAACCAAAAGCATAGAGACCCAGAAAACCTGAGCCTACGCCTTCACTATGGTGAATCACTAAAACAATACAGAAATAAATACACTACGGAAAAAGAAGGAACAGCATGTCAGAAATCAGCTCAATGTAATTGAAGAATCCATACTCTAACCACTTCTGGGAAAATTGGAAAACACTAAACAAACAACAACACGAAGAGCTATCTATCCAAAACGGAGATGTATGGGTAAACCACTTCTCCAATCTTTTAGGCCATATAACAAAGAACAAACAGCAAAAAAATATACATGATCAAATGCAAATCGTAGAATCAACTATTAAAGACTACCAGAACCCACTGGATTCTCCAATTACATTGAATGAACTACAGGACAAAATACAAACCCTCCAACCCAAAAAGTCCTGTGGCGTTGATGGTATCCTCAATGAAATGATAAAATATACAGACCACAAATTTCAATTAGCTATACTTAAACTCTTTAACATCATCCTTAGCTCTGGCATCTTCCCCAATATTTGGAACCAAGGACTGATTACCCCAATTCACAAAAGTGGAGACAAATTTGACCCCAATAACTACCGTGGGATATGCGTCAACAGCAACCTTGGGAAAATCCTCTGCATTATCATTAACAGCAGACTAGTTCATTTCCTCAGTGAAAACAATGTACTGAGCAAATATCAAATTGGCTTTTTACCAAATTACCGTACGACAGACCACGTATTCACCCTGCACACCCTAATTGACAAACAAACAAACCAAAACTAAGGCAAAGTCTTCTCATGCTTTGTTGATTTCAAAAAAGCTTTTGACTCAATTTGGCATGAGGGTCTGCTATACAAATTGATGGAAAGTGGGGTTGGGGGAAAAAAATACGACATTATAAAATCCATGTACACAAACAACAAGTGTGCGGTTAAAATTGGCAAAAAACACACACATTTCTTTCCACAGGGCCATGGGGTGAGACAGGGATGCAGTTTAAGCCCCACCCTCTTCAACATATATATCAACGAATTGGCGAGGGCACTAGAACAGTCTGCAGCACCTGGCCTCACCCTACTAGAATCTGAAGTCAAATGTCTTCTGTTTGCTGATGATCTGGTGCTTCTGTCACCAACCAAGGAGGGCCTACAGCAGCACCTAGATCTTCTGCACAGATTCTGTCAGACCTGGGCCCTGACAGTAAATCTCAGTAAGACAAAAATAATGGTGTTCCAAAAAAGGTCCAGTTGCCAGGACCACAAATACAAATTCCATCTAGACATCGTTGCCCTAGAGCACACAAAAAACTATACATACCTCGGCCTAAACATCAGCGCCACAGGTAACTTCCACAAAGCTGTGAACGATCTGAGAGACAAGGCAAGAAGGGCCTTCTATGCCATCAAAAGGAACATACAATTTGACATACCAATTAGGATCTGGCTAAAAATACTTGAATCATTTATAGAACCCATTGCCCTTTATGGTTCAGAGGTCTGGGGTCCGCTCACCAACCAAGAATTCACAAAATGGGACAAACACCAAATTGAGACTCTGCATGCAGAATTCTGCAAAAACATCCTCCGTGTACAACGTAAAACACCAAATAATGCCTGCAGAGCAGAATTAGGCCACTACCCGCAAATTATCAAAATCCAGAAAAGAGCCATTAAATTCTATAACCACTTAAAAGGAAGTGATTCCCAAACCTTCCATAACTAAGCCATCACCTACAGAGAGATGAACTTGGAGAAGAGTCCCCTAAGTAAGCTTGTCCTGGGGTTCTGTTCACAAACACAAACAGACCCCACACAGCCCCAGGACAACAACAACAACAACAACAACAACACAATTAGACCCAACCAAATCATGAGAAAACAAAAAGAGAATTACTTGACACATTGGAAAGAACAAACAAAAAAACAGAGCAAACTAGAATGATTTTTGGCCCTAAACAGAGAGTACACAGTGGCAGAATACCTGACCACTGTGACTGACCCAAACTTAAGGAAAGCTTTGACTATGTACAGACTCAGTGAGCATAGCCTTGCTATTGAGAAAGGCCGCCGTAGGCAGACCTGGCTCTCAAGAGAAGACAGGCTTAGTGCACACT
>NW_028164873.1:0-20000 GCF_964263955.1 Coregonus lavaretus
AATGTTAGCTGTATGTCACTGCACTGAGGCTATTTTTCCAATTAGGGAGCTGAAGCAATGCAATCATACTGAATATCTTGGGCAACCTTCATTCCAGCCTGTAGACGAGCCGCTGTGCCTGGTTTCGTCGTGGAGCACCCAGCAGGTGTGCCAGTGGCTGAAGGGGTTGAACATGGAGCAGTACATCCCAGAGTTCACTGCCAGGGACATCGACGGGGAGCAGCTCCTCCTGATGGACGGCACCAAGCTCAAGGTGAGAGGATGGTTCAGGGAACGAGAGGGGAGGAGAGGAGTGGGGAGGATAGAAGGAAGTGGGAGAGGAAAGGAGGGGGAGATGAGGGTAAATGAGAGGAGAGGAGAGGAGAGGAGAGGAAGGGTATGAGTGGGCTGACGAGAACAGATGGTGAAAGGGGAGAAGCGGCCTTGAGAGTGGAAGAGAGGTGAGGAGAAGATTAGAAGAGAGGGTAAGGTACAGGAGAGGGATGAGAGGAGGTGAGTGCATATAGGATCAAAGTAAAACATATAGTATCTCTGACTCTCTGATTGATCCACCCAAAAACACTCAATACAAACATGTAAACATCCACCTACAACGATTTACAGATAGTCATGCTCTTTAAGTATGATCTCACTGCCCCCTGCTGGTGAAAGGGACCACTTTCATGCCATCTATGAACTACAGTCGTGGTCAAAAGTTTTGAGAATGACACACATACTAATTTTCACAAAGTCTGCTGCCTCAGTTTTGATGATGGCAATTTGTATATACTCCAAAATGTCATGAAGAGTGATCAGATGAATTGCAATTAATTGCAAAGTCCCAGCCCTGCCACAAAAGGACCAGCTGCCATCATGTCAGTGATTCTCTCGTTAACACAGGTGAGAGTGTTGACGAGGACAAGGCTGGAGATCACTCTGTCATGCTGATTGAGTTAGAATAACAGACTGGAAGCTTTAAAAGGAGGGTGGTGCTTGAAATCATTGTTCTTCCTCTGTTAACCATGGTTACCTGCAAGGAAACATGTGCCGTCATCATTGCTTTGCACAAAAAGGGCTTCACAGGTAAGGATATTGCTGCTAGTAAGATTGAACCTAAATCAACCATTAATCGGATCATCAAGAACTTCAAGGAGAGAGGTTCAATTGTTGTGAAGAAGGCGCCAGGGCGCCCAAGAAAGTCCAGCAAGCGCCAGGACCGTCTCCTAAAGTTGATTCAGCTGCGGGATCGGGGCACCACCAGTGCAGAGCTTGCTCAGGAATGGCAGCAGGCAGGTGTGAGTGCATCTGCACGCACAGTGAGGCGAATACTTTTGGAGGATGGCCTGGTGTCAAGAAGGGCAGCGAGGAAGCCACTTCTCTCCAGGAAAAACATCAGGGACAGACTGATATTCTGCAAAAGGTACAGGGATTGGACTGCTGAGGACTGTGGTAAAGTCATTTTCTCTGATGAATCCCCTTTCCGATTGTTTGGGGCATCCGGAAAAAAGCTTGTCCGGAGAAGACAAGGTGAGCGCTACCATCGGTCCTGTGTCATGCCAACAGTAAAGCATCCTGAGACCATTCATGTGTGGGGTTGCTTCTCAGCCAAGGGAGTGGGCTCACTCACAAATTTGCCTAAGAACACAGCCATGAATAAAGAATGGTACCAACACATCCTCCGAGAGCAACTTCTCCCAACATTTACATTTTAGTCATTTAGCAGACGCTCTTATCCAGAGCGACTTACAGTTAGTGAGTGCATCATTTATTTTTTTCATACTGGCCCCCCGTGGTTGTAGCTCTACCAACTGAGCTACAACCATCCAACTGAGCTACAACCATCCAAGAACAGTTTGGTGACGACCAATGCCTTTTCCAGCATGATGGAGCACCTTGCCATAAGGCAAAAGTGATAACTAAGTGGCTCGGGGAACAAAATATTGACATTTTGGGTCCATGGCCAGGAAACTCCCCAGATCTTAATCCCATTGAGAACTTGTGGTCAATCCTCAAGAGGCGGGTGGACAAACAAAAACCAAAAATTCGGACAAACTCCAAGAATTGATTATGCAAGAATGGGCTGCCATCAGTCAGGATGTGGCCCAGAAGTTAATTGACAGCATGCCAGGGCGGATTGCAGAGGTCTTGAAAAAGAAGGGTCAACACTGCAAATATTGACTCTTTGCATAAACTTAATGTAATTGTCAATAAAGGCCTTTGACACTTATGGAATGCTTGTAATTATACTTCAGTATACCATAGTAACATCTGACAAAAATATCTCATAACACTGAAGCAGCGAACTTTGTGAAGACCAATACTTGTGTCATTCTCAAAACCTTTGACCACGACTGTACACTGAACAAAGATATAAACGCAACATGCAACAATTTCAAAGATTTTACTGAGTTACAGTTCATATAAGGAAATCAGTCAATTGAAATAAATAAATTAGGCCCTTATCTATGGATTTTACATGACTGTGAATACAGATTTGCATCTGTTGGTCACAGATACCTTAAAAAAAGGTAGTGGCGTGGATCAGAAAAACAGTCAGTATCTGGTGTGACCACCATTTGCCTCATGAAGCGCGACACGTTTCTTCGCATAGAGTTGATCAGGCTGTTGATTGTGGCCTGTGGAATGTTGTTCCACTCCTCTTCAATGGCTGTGCGAAGTTGCTGGATATTGGCGGGAACTGAAACACGCTGTCGCACACGTCGATCCGGAGCATCTCAAACATGCTCAATGGGTGACATGTCTGGTGAGTATGCAGGCCATTGAAGAACCTGGAAATTATCAGCTTCCAGGAATTGTTTACAGATCCTTGCGACATGGGACAGTGCATTATCATGCTGAGACATGAGGTGATGCTGGTGGATGAATGGCACGACAATTGGCCTCAGGATGCTGTCACGGTATCTCTGTGCATTCAAATTGCCATTGATAAAATGCAATTGTGTTCATTGTCTGTAGCTTATGCCTGCCCATACCATAACCACCATGGGGCACATTTGTTCACAACGTTGACATCCGCAAACCGCTCACCCACACATCGCCATACACACTGTTGGCCATCTGCCCGGTACAGGTCTAAACCGGGATTAATCCGTGAAGAGCACACTTCTTCAGCGTGCCAGTGGCCATCGACGGTGAGCATTTGCCCACTGAAGTCGGTTACGACGCCAAACTGCAGTCAGGTCAAGACCCTGGTGAGGACGACGAGCACGCAGATGAGCTTCCCTGAGACGGTTTCTGACAGTTTGTGCAGAAATTCTTTAGTTGTGCAAACCCACAGTTTCATCAGCTGTCCGGGTGGCTGGTCTCAGAGGATCCCACAAGTGAAGAAGCCGGATGTGGAGGTCCTGGGCTGGTGTGGTTACACGTGGTCTGCGGTTGTATGTATTGACAAATTCTCTAAAACGACATTGGAGGTGGCTTATGGTAAAGAAGTTAACATTAAATTCTCTGGCAACAGCTCTGGTGGACATTCCTGCAGTCAGCATGCCAATTGCACACTCCCTCAAAACTTGAGCCATCTGTTGCATTGTGTTGTATGACAAAACTGCACATGTTAGAGTGGCCTTTTATTGTCCCCAGCACAAGGTGCACCTATGCAATGATTATGCTGTTTAATCAGCTTCTTGGTATGCCACGCCTGTCAGATGGATGGTTAATCTTGGCAAAGAGAAATGCTCACTAACAGGGATATAATCACATTTGTGCACATAATTTGAGATAAATAAGCTTTTTGTGCGTATGGACAATTTCTGGGATATTTTATTTCAGCTCATGAAACATGGGACCAACACTTTACATGTTGCATTTATATTTTTGTTCAGTGTACGTACAAGGCCTAACACCCAAACTACTCATCAAGGGTTGTGTGTCTGTTTTTCTAACGTCCGTTTACATTACTTGGGAGTTGAAGCCTAAGGCAAATCTCTGTGTGTACAATAGTTATATTATATTCCATTTGCACCACTGGAGGCTGCTGAGGGGAGGACAGCAAATATAATGGCATCAAATACATGGAAACCATGTGTTTGATGTATTTGATACCATTCCACCAATTCCGCTAGAGCCATTACCACTTGCCCGTCCTCCCCAATTAAAATGCCACCAACCTCCTGTGGTACACACACACACACACACACACACACTTTCACACTCTTTACATATGCTGCTGCTACTTTTACCCCTACCTACATGTACATTACCTCAATTACCTCAACTACCTCGTACCCCTGCAAATTGACTCGTTACCAGTGCTCCTTGTATAGCCTTGTCATTGTTATTTTATTGTGTTACTAATTTGTGTTACTATTATAGCAAAATGTTCTTCCTTTTTAACACTGCATTGTTGGGAAAGGGCTCGTAATTAAGCATTTCACGGTCAAGTCTACACCTGTTGTATTCGGCGGGATCTTTTATTATATTTTATTCTCAGGGTTTGGGAGTGAACAGTTCGACAGACCGCAGTGCACTGAAAAGGCGGATCAAAGACATTCACGCAGCAGCGGAAAAGGAGCGCAAGGCCCTGGACAAACTGGAACGCCAGAAAGAGAAGCAGCGCAAGAAGGAACAGGAGCTACGGAAGCTAAACACAAGCTAGACATAACCACCAGATGGCGCTAAATGACCACAGAAATACTCCCGACTAGAATCTGGTGCTGGTGCACCATCTCCAATTTTCACATTATCATGATAGCATTGATGCTAAGTGGAGTTTTGTGCAAAAAGTTGGAATTTGCACATAGACTTTTGTACTGTACTTCCGGTTTGGATGTGAGTCTTTGAACCCTGTGATGGGCGGGACAGTGTGTTGTCTATCACTGACACATGATAAATAACAGAATGAAAGCTCTATGCTCCTCATGTCAAAGGGCTTTATTTTAGACCAAGTTCGGAACCCAAAGTGGGCATGTGAGAGGTGGGTCGCGAGTTAGGAGAATACATCTATAATCACTCACTATTTCTTCTTAATTTGGGAAGTTGGAGGACAATATGGGTCACGGCAGGACTGTCAATTTCTAATTTGTGTCCCGAGCTGAAAAAGTTTAAGAACCCCTGTTTTAGACTAATCAGTGGTTGACGCCACATGATAGGTCCCGCCCATATTGGGGTTCAGACGTCACATTCGCCCTGGCTATGAAAAATGTGTTCTTCTTGGTCAAATCAGTAAGGTTATCCACCCTTGTGGAAAATCAGACTCATATTTTGTTACTGGAAATGAGTATGTGTTATATGTGACTTCTACACACATTCAATGCATTGACAAAGTCATACTTTTCCCATAACTTTTGACCATACACACATACATTCTAGCAAATTACACACTATCAAAACCAAACCCATGGCCTGAGTTATTATAGAAATAATATAATTACAGAAATTAGCATTTATTTATTTTACAAAGAATATAAACACAGAATTCAGCTTTTTTTTTTTTACTCATAAGCACAAGCCAGTAACACCCAACCACATTCATATTGTAGTATGCATCAATACTCTGTAAGCCACTCTGTCAGTGGACAGGAGTTAAACTTGAAGTAACATGAAGATTTGTCCAGGACATCGTCAAGATAAGATGCTGATGAGACAGATGTGATTTTTGAGCATATTTGTATATACTGTATGTTTGTGGTGTACGTGCATGTTTGTGACATATGATATACTGTCTGTTTATGTGTGTGTAAGTGTGCATATGTGCTATCTGAGGTCACGACTGTATGGGGATGGGACTGGCTCTCCTGAAAGGAGTCTTCTGAGGTGGCCATTTTAGAATTATGGGTGTTGTCAATCTTCTGTCTCTAGTCCCACGTTGCACCAATCGTCATCTTAGACATTTTTGGATCCTGCTGGAACAAGACAAGAAAGGCACATCGATCATCTTTGGAGGATTCAGGGCCCTGTATAAGGACTGATGTTGGACATGCTATCGAAACCGTATCCCCATTTTACCCCATTTTCATACTGAATTCTTGGACTGGTTTGTTGTCAGAAGAACCAGTGACATTGACATTAGCTCCAAGTTTTACACTACATGGTCCTTAGGACTCGTTTCTTGATTTCTGTCCTCCCATGATGCGGTTGCTTCATTTATTTTCAACTCCTGTGTCAAATGGAAATATGTATTAAATATGTTTTAAAATGCAGAATGCATGTCAGGACTCCCAAACCTCTGCTGCTGCTGGTCTCTCATCTCTGGTCTCTCAGTTCAACATGTGGGCTGGTTCACACTCGGTTTGTACAACTGATATGCAACGCATCTGAAACATCAGGGGTGTGGCCTTGACGCTAGGGTTTTAACCCTAACCCAACACAAAATAACATTTTACTCCAACTCAAAATAATAGGTTCATCCAATTCAAAATTGTCAGGATTTGACTATAACAAAACATACACAAAGGAGCACTTGGTTCATCTGGTTTTACTATGGCACTTTATACATGTCACATTACAAAGTCAACATTCTGGGTTTCTTGGTTTACATAGCACAGTAAAAGATCAAGAACACATTGCATGTTAAAAAGAGAACAGGATGAGAATTGGAGGAAAGGAGGATCTGGAAGCTCCTGTTGATAGTTTATCAGTTCTCCACAACGAAACAAGACTTGAAGTTTTTACACACACACACACACACACACACACACACATTTTTGATGCCTCTACTAAAAATGCCTCTACTAAAAGATTACCAGTAGCTCAGAGCGACAGAGCCGATATATAGATTGAGAACAGGTGGAGTTTCACAAAACTTCTCTGATTGCTTTAGTCAAGTAACAACTGTTATTTTCTCCCTTATCTTTCACCAGCGTGAGTCATTGGTTTTTCTTGTGTATTACCTTGTAACCTTGAAATGGCTTTTAACATTGTTTCTGTAAACACCAAGATAACATCAAAGAAACACGTCACATCTGTATGTATTTATAATGACGGCTTGAACCCACAATCACACTTGGATGAGTCCATATCCCACTAATACCAGTGTCCTCAACTAGAGAGAAACTGATACAGAACAATTTAACAAGGACCCTGATTACCAAGATAGACCCCCCCCCCCCCCCCAACACCCTATTACCCTATTACCCACACTGCACCTACATCTTAAACGTGTCTGATGTCAGCTATACAAGGTGCATTCCTATGTACACAAAAAGGAGCATAGCATGTTTTAGTGCTCTTGTGTGTACATGACATCCACACATCCAGAGTCCCAGAACTGAAGTAATTCACACTACTGTTGATTAGACAGGATTAGACACTTAGGGTCAAAGTTCAACAGGTTGCACTGAAGTGCTACGAGATCGTTCGTTGGCACGGTAGGATTTGCATGTACAATATTTACATCTGAGATTAAATAACGAAGCTGTCATGCACTTCCTAAAAACACGTCCAAATCATAAAATAATTGATAAAATAAAGCTTTATAAAATAATATTATATTTCACATTCCATATTTCTGTACCATTATATCTATACTACTGTACTATTGACAGAGTGTGTGGGTTAATAATACTATGTATGTATTTCTACTCATTGTCCAGGTATAATGGAAGCAGGTGGATTGGCTTTTAGATAACGTTTCAATAACATTATAATAACAATGGATAGGCTTCACTCAGCATCCATTGAATCAACGAGCAGAGGAAATAGGTGAGGAAGCACTGTAAGTGAGGAAACCTTACAAAACAGTCATGTTGTCTTTGTGAAGGAATTGTGTAAGTGATCTGTAGGATTTCCTGCAGTATTCTTATACATGTTTTTTGACTGTAAGTCGCTTTGGATAAAAGCGTGTGCTAAATGGCATATATTATTATATTAAGAGGAAATTCAAGTACTAGACACTGCGGGCTAAAGAAAGCTACAGATGACACTCCACATGGAGCCGCAAGATGTCTGTATGTCTGTCTGACTGACTGACTGACTGACTGGCTGACTGGCTGACTCTCTGACTGACTGACTGACTGACTGGCTGACTGACTGACTGGCTGACTGACTGGCTGACTCTCTGACTGACTGACTGACTGACTGACTGACTGGCTGGCTGACTGGCTGACTGGCTGACTGGCTGACTGGCTGACTGGCTGACTCTCTGACTGACTGACTGACTGACTGGCTGACTGACTGACTGGCTGACTGACTGGCTGACTCTCTGACTGACTGACTGACTGACTGGCTGGCTGACTGGCTGACTGGCTGACGTAAATAATAAAAAAAAAACTTGAATAAATATATGAAAAACATATTAATTTGAACAATGGATTGCATGTACTGTATATGTGTGTGTGTGTGGAGTCAGCCAGGTTTTTAGCCAGGACAACAGTCTTTCCCTCTGAACATCCCAAACACAGATATGTTCCAAAGGGTTTGCCGCATGCCCTTCTCCCCTAGTGCCAGTGTGGCTGGCCCAGCATCAGGTATCAGGCCAGGGTTTGGGGCAGTATCCTCCACACCCCACAGGCTGGCCCATGGAGCCACGGGGAAGGGGTCCAGGAGATCAGGAAAGGGTTGAAGGGGAGGGGGTAGGGTAGGGGTCCTGCTGGAGGAAGGGCTGGGGGGCTGTGATCCCCCCTCTGGAGGGTGGTGGTTGGGGAGAGGGGGGTTAGTTCCGGACCCAACAGAGGGGCACCCAGAAGGTCTCACGCTCCAGCCGCTCCAGAATGCCTCGTAGTTCTGTGCAGGCGCTGGCTGAGTCCTCCTTGATTAGGACCCGGTCGACCAGGTGGCCGTACTGCTGGTCCATCTGCTGCGCCGACTGACGCATTTCCTGCAGGTCCTCATCCTGACAGGGACAGACCGACAGACAGGGGAGAGTCATTCAGACAGACAGACAGAGGAGAATCAGACAGACAGACAGACAGACAGACAGACAGATTGACATGAAAATGAGGAAGAAGCAGGAAGAGTGAGTGAGGATATAAAGGTGTAATCAGAAAGGGAAGGTAGAGAGAACACCCGAGGAGGGAGAGAGACAGAGGAGAAAAGAGGAAAGGAGAAAGAATGCCACGCTAAATAAAAGATTGAGAAACAGAAAAAAGGTTAAATAACTCATTGATACATTCACATGAGCACATTTCAGACTCGGCTCACTGTAATAAAAAGAGACAGCAGGTCTCACCGTCACTCGCCCATGGTCTCCCCCTGCTGGTGAGGTGGCAGCACTACGACGGCATCTGCTCTCCGGGACGCGCGGCTTGACGAAGATGACATAGGGTTTGAACTCAGATGTCCGCAGTGTCTTCAGAGCCTGAGGGGCCAGGACACAGTCAGACACAATTTCACACTCACAGTCTGACACAATATCACACAGTCTGCTCTGATTGTCACACAGAGTACACCGGGTTTAGAGAACAGATACTATCAGAGAAATGTCCTCTTGAGATGTCAGAGATACTACGGATAACTGCGACACAAGCTAATATGGCAGCCTGCCTGACTGAAACAGAAATTACTCTCACCAAGAGACCACAGGAGAAACATCAGGGGCCGTCACAGAATAGGGTGTGACACAGATTCCATGTGATAGCCGTGGTTATATTGTACAGTGCATTATGACAGAATGGGATTTGCTTCACTGCAGAGGATGTGCCTTGGCCCTACCTCTGGCTGAACGTCCACTAGGCACATCTTGTTCTTGGCCTGTACAGAGCGGATGGCCTCTATACTGGTACCATACTGGTTCTCCTTGTACTCCCCATGCTCTATGAACCTGGACACACAGGACACAACTAAGCACAAAACAGACAAAACAAAGCAGAGTACTATAGAGATGGACATTATGGCCCTACAGATCAGCCATATAGTATCAAAGAGAACTCACTTGTTGCTCAGAGCGTCTGCATCAAACGCCTGTTTGGTGACAAAGTGGTACTCCACCCCCTCCTTCTCATGAGGCTTCTTGGGCCTGGTGGTATCTGGAGACACGAGTGATAGTGGAAATTGGGAAAGCTGTGATTGTTTTACTGGCGTAGCAGTTCTTTACTAGGGTGTTAGAGGGTATCGCCATCAGTGTAGAAAGAAGAGGGTGAGGTTTAGAAGGTGTAACTCACGTGGTACGGCCACAGCATAGCGATGTGGGTTCTCTGCTATCACCTTCTGTTTCAGCTCATTGATACGAGCTCCAAGGGAACCTTTGTGTGAGTGAGAGTGAGAGAGAGAATGAGAGAGAAAGAAAGAAAGAAAGTGAGAGAGAGAGAGACAGAAAAAGAGAACGAGAGAGAGTAGAGAGAGGGAGTGGCACAGAGTTATTTAAACAGAATTATCAGGGACAAATAATCAATATTTGCTGAAAATAAATCTGCATCAACATCAAGTTAAGTCCACTGATTAGTTACTGGATGTGCCATTTGTTGTGCACTTTGATTTATTAACTTATCAGAAACATAAATAGCATTAGACATACAAGTACCATAGATAAGACTTCAAAGGCCCACACAACTAAGTTGGTCATCAGAATATGAGCTATCTGGAGATCAGGCTGTTGTGACAAGGCCACCACACAACTAGAGGAAGTTGCTGTTTGTAGTATTGACCACTAGATGGCAGTATCATCACAGTAGAATGACTCCACACTGCCATTGTCATTCTGAACCTGTTGTCTTACCTATCAGGACCACCAGGCGGGGTCTCTCATTGGGCCTGTGCTGGTAGCGGGTCACCTCCTCGTAGGTAGCGAAGTCTGGGTCGGTGGGGTCGGGAGTGGCCCCTCCTCCGAGGGATCCTGACCGGTCCTTTCGGCTCAGACGGAAACTCCTCCTCAGACCGGCTACGGCAGGACAGGCAGGTGGGAGGGGCAGGGAGAGAAAGGTGAGGCAGGGAGGCACAGGGTCAAAAGGTCATATATGATCATCCACTTAAGGGATTTGATACACTGTCTAAAACATGCTCATTCTACATAATTACAACTGTATTCTCTAAGGCATTTTAGATAGCGCTTGTAGTTGTTCTAAATTGGCAATTAGTGTTGCTGACAAACATTTAAAATGTACAATACCAGTGTCATGTCATATCAGGACATCATATAAGGTTATCATGCAAATCAAACACCAACATAACCATAACATTATTATTTGTTGGATTATTAGAAGTTGGTTATAGAATAACAAAGAAAGTGCAACCCTCAATAATCATGCATTAAAACCCCAGTGAACCATGTGACCATTAAAATACTAGCGGTAAGCTGTGATCCGTCATTAGTCAGTGAGTGATACTATAGGTTTGACAGCCTGACCCGTGCTTATCTCCAAGGTAAATGGGCTGCCAGCAGCATTGTGAGATATTGGCTGAATCTGCTCATTTACAATTGTGTCCAACAAATATCAACCACATGCAGCTAATATCTGACAAGGGGTTTGGCAACTCCACTTTCACAGTGAGAAATAAGCTCTGGGACTGAGAGTGAAGCAAACAGACTTCTGCTATTACTATCAAGCTCATGCCTCTCCTTTCTCTTTTTAAAGGAGACTTGGCTTCACTCAATGAACAACAAATAATACTACAGTAATGATAATGGAGAGAGCTTCTTGCCATGCCAAGGTAAATTAGCATTCATAGAATTGGAAGAACAATGGTCTCATTTGTAACACATGTAACAGTGTACAGTACAAAGGAGGCATGCTGCTTGACACAGGGCTACAGGAGTGGACCAGGAGGGATAGGGCAGCCTAACTCTGGAGATCACAGTGTAGTGGGAGTGACACACACACACGCACGTGCACACACACACACACACACACACACAAACACACACACACACACACACACACACACACACACACACACACACGCACACACGCACACACGCACACACGCACACACGCACACACGCACAGTGTCTCCAGGCCCAAGGGTGCCCATCCCCCCTGCCAGCGCACAGTGGGAATACCTGAGGGAACAAGCCGGTAACAGTACCTGAATAAAATTCCCAGGAAAACACCTGGCCACAGGAGGGCGCCACTGCTTTACACTTAGGAGAGACTATAACTGGCGTTAGAGCGTCACACAACCCAGCCTCGCGCCTCAGTCTCCACACAGGGTGAAACAAGCAGCAAAACGTGCCTGGTTGGTTGAGTGTGCAATGCGTCCAACGCAGCAGGGCCCTCGTGGGGGTGAGGGTAGGAGGGGTGCACCAGCCATAGCAGCAGCAGAGGCAGAGGCAAGAGGGGAGTCTCAGGAGGATCCAAACACTACTTAGTTTGCAGCAGGGCAAGGGTGCTGGGTTTAATCTCCAAATATAAGGAGTAATGTCAGTATTCTGTGTCATTACGAAGGTGGCAGTGGCACCCAAATGAGGTGTAGAATAATACAGTTGGTCTTCTTGCCATGGGAGGGCTGTTTTTTATTTATTTTTTAACTGTCAGCTGTGTTCAGATCCCTCCATGTGCTCTGTCTTTCATTCCAACTGTTTCTGGGGTATGGGGGGGGAGGGGCCTCAAGTTCATGTAGGGGTGAAGGAGTCGAGGGGAGGCCAGTGGAAGGAGGGGAGGCCAGTGGGAGGAGGGGAGGCCAGTGGGAGGAGGGGAGGCCAGTGGGAGGAGGGGAGGCCAGTGGGAGGGTAGCAGGGGGCTGAGGATTACGGGAAAAGCTTTATGTTGTCGTGCCAATGCAATTTCAGTCTGGATGCAAACTGTATTACCACAGTCGGTAGCTTGAGGGTTAAATCCAATTGATAACGCTCATTAGCAAGTAGTAACATTTTTGAATGCCCTGAAATGACTGCTACTCTGGTGTCTGGGGAACTGATAATGATCCTAAGATGTGTTAATACTCTAACAGAGAGGCATAGCAGCCATGTCTCAATATCTACTGGAGATAAAACAGTTTCAAGTCTGGTATTCGCTCTCTATCGCACCCTCTTCAGCACTTTTCTCATTACACTAATTATGTAATGAGACCAATTTGTTATCGACACCTGAAAGAGTGAGAAACTAAACTCCCCTCTTTCGCCCTCCCTCTCTCATATTTAGCTGGAAAAACTGGTGCTGGAACTCACGTTCTCTCCTTTAATACCAGTCTTCCCTATCAAATGAACTAGGGTCAGTTCCGTCTCCTCTCAGCATTGTCTCTCCCCACCACCTCTCTCTCCACCTCTCTCCTCCCTTCTTCATCACTTCCCACACGGACCCCCCAACCCCAGCCAGTCCCACCCTCAGGACATCCATACATTCCCCAACCCAAAGCTGCATTTCAGTTAGCCAGCAGCACACAGCAAGGTCCTGGCAGACACACAGACATCAGACAGCAATAGAGGTCTAGGTGGCAGATGGAGGAAGACGTGCAGACTCTCACCTATGTACTGTCCATTGAAATAGCCCTCACAGTCACAGTCCTCTGTAGGGAGGCAAGCAGGGAGAAGAGGGGGGCGGGGGATGAGCAGAGGGTAAGTAACCTGGAGGAAGGATCAGAGGGGTGGGGAGGGGGGGGGTACAGAGGGGAGGGGGGGCTGCGGGCTCTGAAGCAGGGCAGGCAGGGTCAGGCAGGTTGGCGGTGGGCAGAGGTGTGGGCACAGGGTAGGACACTAAGCCAGCAGGTCAGGATAGGGAGGTTGCAGCATGACCTCAGCCGGAGCCCGCAGCCACTGTGGCAGCCATGATGGGAGAGGTTTGACAGACACCACACAGACATACCAAGCACTTCTGCTCTGAGAGTACAGGGGCACTTCTGGAGGCACTCGACTGGAAAAGGGAACTGGGCCTCCCTGGCCCACACACATTGCTTTGTGAAATGGACAGCTCACAAAGCTATGGTAGCTAGCATACAAAAACGTGTGCAATTCACAACTCTAGAACTGCTGAATTCAATATTAAACTAAGCAAAAAACAAGATCAATTTCAATATCTGATTCTCTGAAACTATGGATATGCAACAAAAGTGCAGACGATGGTATATTCACAACTCAGAGATACCGATTAGAAAATTGCTGACAGAGAAAAATTGGGCAAGTAGAAAAGAGGACAGCAGAGAAGGGAGAGGAAGAAAGAGAAATCCCTTGCAAGGAGAAGAACAGGTAGCCAAGACACAGTAGAGGAGTGAGGAGACGAAGAGGATAACAAACTGCAGTAGACAGAAGAAGATGAACTACAGAGGAGAATAATAAAATAATAGAAGCTGATGATGATGATGGAGAGGGTGGGTCCTTGCTATATTTGCTTGGCTGTGCTTTACAGTCTGTAGGCCTGCCATAGCATTACACACATACAGTGGGGAAAAAAAGTATTTAGTCAGCCACCAATTGTGCAAGTTCTCCCACTTAAAAAAATGAGAGAGGCCTGTGATTTTCATCATAGGTACACGTCAACTATGACAGACAAAATGAGAAAAAGACATCCAGAAAATCACATCGCAAATTATGGTGGAAAATAAGTATTTGGTCAATAACAAAAGTTTCTCAATACTTTGTTATATACCCTTTGTTGGCAATGACACAGGTCAAACGTTTTCTGTAAGTCTTCACAAGGTTTTCACACACTGTTGCTGGTATTTTGGCCCATTCCTCCATGCAGATCTCCTCTAGAGCAGTGATGTTTTGGGGCTGTCGCTGGGCAACACGGACTTTCAACTCCCTCCAAAGATTTTCTATGGGGTTGAGATCTGGAGACTGGCTAGGCCACTCCAGGACCTTGAAATGCTTCTTACGAAGCCACTCCTTCGTTGCCCGGGCGGTGTGTTTGGGATCATTGTCATGCTGAAAGACCCAGCCACGTTTCATCTTCAATGCTCTTGCTGATGGAAGGAGGTTTTCACTCAAAATCTCACGATACATGGCCCCATTCATTCTTTCCTTTACACGGATCAGTCGTCCTGGTCCCTTTGCAGAAAAACAGCCCCAAAGCATGATGTTTCCACCCCCATGCTTCACAGTAGGTATGGTGTTCTTTGGATGCAACTCAGCATTCTTTGTCCTCCAAACACGACGATTTGAGTTTTTACCAAAAGGTTCTATTTTGGTTTCATCTGACCATATGACATTCTCCCAATCCTCTTCTGGATCATCCAAATGCACTCTAGCAAACTTCAGACGGGCCTGGACATGTACTGGCTTAAGCAGGTGGACACGTCTGCACTGCAGGATTTGAGTCCCTGGCGGCGTAGTGTGTTACTGATGGTAGGCTTTGTTACTTTGGTCCCAGCTCTCTGCAGGTCATTCACTAGGTCCCCCCGTGTGGTTCTGGGATTTTTGCTCACCGTTCTTGTGATCATTTTGACCCCACGGGGTGAGATCTTGCGTGGAGCCCCAGATCGAGGGAGATTATCAGTGGTCTTGTATGTCTTCCATTTCCTAATAATTGCTCCCACAGTTGATTTCTTCAAACCAAGCTGCTTACCTATTGCAGATTCAGTCTTCCCAGCCTGGTGCAGGTCTACAATTTTGTTTCTGGTGTTCTTTGACAGCTCTTTGGTCTTGGCCATAGTGGAGTTTGGAGTGTGACTGTTTGAGGTTGTGGACAGGTGTCTTTTATACTGATAACAAGTTCAAACAGGTGCCATTAATACAGGTAACGAGTGGAGGACAGAGGAGCCTCTTAAAGAAGAAGTTACAGGTCTGTGAGAGCCAGAAATCTTGCTTGTTTGTAGGTGACCAAATACTTATTTTCCACCATAATTTGCAAATAAATTCATTAAAAATCCTACAATGTGATTTTCTGGAAAAAAAACGTGTACCTATGATGAAAATTACAGGCCTCTCTCATCTTTTTAAGTGGGAGAAGTTGCACAATTGGTGGCTGACTAAATACTTTTTTCCCCCACTGTACAAGAAGGTATGGGCTCTCGAAGTATGGGCTCTTTCAGCATTGCCATAATATGCTTTATGTAATGTTCTTATAAGGTAGGGTGGGTGCTGGTCCACGACTTAGAAAGTGAATACCTTATGAAGGTTGGGGCGCACACCAGAACATTTTGAGTTAAGATGCTTAAAATAATCTTGAAAAGTACGATTTTTTGGAGTGTGTCCAGTTTGTTATTAGAATGCATGCATGTACTCACACACACACACACACACACACACACACACACACACACACACACACACACACACACACACACACACACACACACACACACACACACACACACTGCAATTGGGGTGAATCTCTATTCTGGTCTCGTAGGCTGCCTACAGTGGGGGAGGATTTAAGCTGGAAGCAGAGCAGTACAGGACCCATGGGATCTCATCTACCCCCGCAGCACAGGGACACACACATACACACACAGACACACACACACACACAGACACACACACAGACACAGACACAGACACAAATCCACATGCACAAACCAAAAGAAAGAGAGAGGGCTGAGAGCTTTGATGCCTCTACTATAATACCTTCTAGCAGGATCCTGCAAGCAGACAGTAAGCGTCCTCTCATAGTCATACCAAGGAGTTACAAAACACAGAACTCAAATTGTCAAATGGAAGTTATGAGTACATTTTAGCAGACGCTCTTATCCAGAGCAATTTGGATTAAGTGCCTTGCTCAAGGGCACATCAACAGATTTTTCACCTAGTAGGCTCGGGGATTAGAACCAGCGACCTTTCGGTTACTGGCACAACGCTCTTAACCACTAAGCTACCTGCCGCCCCAAGAGTAATAGAGTATAAACTGTCACCACATGTCCATGTATCTGATTATGCCTGATTGTGGATGGTTATTAGTATTCTCTGCATGTCCATGTCCTGTCTAATCTCTGACGGTGGCAATAAAACTTGTGGCACACTGCCCTCATTCCCTGATCACGGTGATGTGTGAGTGAGGGAGAGAGACTGAGAGAGAGAGAGAGAGAGAGAGAGAAGAGAGAGAGGATTGCAGACATCTCTGTACCAGTATACCCACCTTTGTCACATCCCTGGTCATCTGAGGTAAGCAGTGAGGGAAAGGAGGATGATGAGAAATCTTTGACAAACAGTTACACAAAAACCCCAACGGGCAACGGGTATTGGTGTTATCTCCTCTCTCAAATTCTTTGTCTGATATTCACACACTTTAAAATATCATTTTTCTAGCAGGCAAGTTGATGGAGAATGAGAGAAAAATGAGTGAGAGAGAGAGAGAGAGAGAGAGAGAGAGAGATGGGAATTATAGATTTTAAAATGCACAAACTGTCTCAGTCTCAGTCTCTGTTCTGTGACGTCATCGCGGGGTCGAGCCTCTGACCCACATTAAAAAGGCAACCTCAGGAGCTTCACAAGTGGCATGGGCATTAATCAAATAGAGAGGGAAAGAGAGAGAGAAAGAGAGAGAGGTAGAGAGAGAGAGGTAGGGAGATTGAGAGAAGGAGAGAAGAAGAGAGTCCACACAGACATAGGTCTCCATGGTGTAGTCGGGCTAGCTGACATATTGCTAAGCTCTTGTTGTCTCCCTGGGGCTCAGACCTAATCGGATCGCCTGCGGATTATGGACTACGAAGCGCCACGCTCGCATTAAACACTCACCTGGCCACTTCTATTCAGACATACCCAATAATATTACCCCACAACACAGAGCAGGGGATAGACAGAGTGGACAAAATGGACATCGTTACACACTCATCCTGTTAATTGGTTCTAGTCTGTTGTCTGTCTCTCACTACAGAGATACACTGTGTGCTCACCGGCCAGATGGACCAGACATGAAAGAGATTAATTCATATATATGTGATCCCTCCCTCTCTTCTCCCCCCTCCCAAAGCCCTCTCTCGCTCTTTTTTCTATTTGTCCCTCCCTCTCTCTCTCTCGTCCCTTTTCAAAACACATCCTCATGACAGCAGAGAATAAACAGTGAAAAGTAAGACTCCAGATGACGCCAATTACCAGCAAAAAAGGTAAATAAACGTCAACATAAACACATCTAGCTATCTAATATGAACCATCACTGACAAAGAAGTTATACTTCAAAAGATATCCTTGAGCGTCAGTTTGATATTGGGTACAACAGCGAACATGTATCTGTATATCTGTACACTCTTAGAAAAAGGGTTCCAAAAGAGTTCTTCGGCTGTCCGCATAGGAGAACCCTTTTTGGTTCCAGGTAGAACCCTTTTTGGTTCCAGGTAGAACCCTTCTGGGTTCCATGTAGAACCCTCTGTAGAAATGGTTCTTCATGGAACCCAAAAGGGTTCTACCTGGAACCAAAAGGGTTCTACCTGCAACCATAAAGGGTTCTTCAAAGGGCGAAGAACCCTTTAAGGTTCTAGATAGTATATTTTTGTGGAAACTTACAGGTAGGATTTTTAGGGGATTTAGGGTTCGGAAGTGTGCTCATTTTGATCCGGTAGGCCAGCCGTCTGAGAAAATGAGAAAGAGAGAAGAAAGAGAGAAGAGAGAAGAGAGAGAGAGAGAGGGGGGGGGGGGGGGGAGAGACCATGGCAGTGTCAGAGAGATAAACAGAGATAGGAGGAAGAGAGGCAGTGAAGGAGGGAGGCAAAGAGATTGAAAGAGAAGATTAGAACATGAGAGAGACAGGATATAACACTGACCCCTGCCTCATATGTGTTATCAGTGAAAGGAGCAAAGCCAGTATGAGAGATTAAACCCATGGCTTGGCTGAGGTTCCCTTTCTGTATTTCAGCCACCATGATTAATCCAACACAGTGTACGTGTTTGAGTGTGTGTGTGTCCGCAATGAGGCTGCCCTGGTATCGCTCCTCCTGCTTAGCTAAGATGAATACAGAGTGGGCAGTGTGTTGGGGTTGGGGCTTGGGTGTGTTTATACCCCCACTGCAGAGCACCCCCAGACATTTACATATTCAACCTATTGAGGGATTATGACTGACATAATTGAGTGTTCCCATTCAAGCCTATGTTGAGACCCATGTGTTAAGATCCATGCTGCTCTGATACTTGATTTAAAAACACATTTGACCCCTCAAAGTGGAGCACATGAATATGGGACAGATAGAGACAGCTCTATGGCGATGTCTGCACTGTTTTGAAAGCAATTCAGTCCACATACTGTACATAATATAAGAGTCATACAGTATATGCATAATATAATACAGTACATATAGTATCATACTGGTTTAGGAAACTACTAGGCTTGATCTGGTCCTTTTCATATTTAGACTCTTATTTGAGCTATGAGCTAACACCTGTCCATGGACCTCTCTGCCTATAGTCTCACCTCTCCTGGAAGAGTTTGGAGGGGATGAGTCCAGCACGGAGGTTGCTGTCGCCCACCCGTTTGGCCTGCCACCAGGTGGGGTCATCCTGGGTTACCACCTGCAGGATGTCACCTCGCTTGAAGGGAAGTCCTGCCTCCTGACAGGGCGTGGCCTTGTCATCAGCAGGAATGTAGTCAAACAGGGCCCTCATGTAGACCTGAAAGACCACACACACACACGACTGTTAAACCATCTCAGAAATACATATGGTATGTATGGAAGATAATTGACTCATCACCTCAAACAGAGAAAGGGAAAGTGATGCTTTTGCAAATAGACTGTTCGTCGGGAGGTTCATGAAATGGGTTTCCATGGCCGAGCAGCCACACATAAGCCTAAGATCACCATGCACAATGCCAAGCGTCGGCTGGAGTGGTGTAAAACTCGCCGCCATTGGACTCTGGAGCAGTGGAAACGCGTTCTTTGGAGTGATGAATCACGCTTCACAATCTGGCAGTCCGATGGACCAATCTGGGTTTGGCGGATGCCAGGAGAATGCTACATGCCCCAATGCATAGTGCCAACTGTAAAGTTTGGTGGAGGAGGAATAATGGTCTGGGGCTGTTTTTCATGGTTCGGGCTAGGCCCCTTAGTTCCAGTGTAGGGAAATCTTAACGCTATAGCATACAATGACATTCTAGACGATTCTGTTCTTCCAACTTTGTGGCAACAGTTTGGGGAAGGCCCTTTCCTGTTTAAGCATGATAATGCCCCATGCAAAAAGTAAGTTCCTTACAGAAATGGTTTGTCGAGATTGGTGTGAAAGAACTTGACTGGCCTGCACAGAGCACTGACCTCAACCCCATCAAACACCTTTACGATGAATTGGAACGCCGACTGCGAGCCAGGCCTAATCGCCCAAAATCAGTGCCGAACTC